>NW_028289561.1:0-279947 GCF_059628265.1 Tinamus guttatus | reverse complement strand
TCTTAGATGAAGCCCTCTGGTTATTTGTGTATGCATTGGTCTACATGTATAATCACAGCAGATGAAAGGCCAGGACTAGCTAGAGAGAGTATGTGTACATATATGTATAACTGCCTCCTGATTTAATAATTACAGGGATCTACAGGAGCCCTCAACTAACTTAAAGACTTGATGCTTTCTAATATTAGTCAGCTATTTGTAAAGCAAATCCATAAGTAATTCTAGGTTAATCTCAATTTGTATGTAACTCTCAGTTTCTGTTCTCCTTTCTTAGAAAGGAGCTAAAGTATCTCTCTTGGACACATCTGACATTTGATGGTGAACTTTGGGTGGGTCCTGAAGGATGATGAATTTTTCAAGCCATGCCATGGCAGGTAGATTAGAAGAAATAATCAAAAACTGTTACTTATCCTCTAGGCATTGTTAGCATCAAAATAAGACTGGTTTTAGTACTTTCTTTAAAATCAGATTTTAGCCTATTATCACTTCAGTGAATTTCACAATGCTGCCACTTGCTAGGGTCAAAATTTAGTTACTTTCCAGTTATCAGGAGAAAATAAAATCAAAATTTAGAGTGCAATAGGAAAACACTTATTTTGAGTACTATAAAGAAAACCCAGGAAGCGTGGTTTGCAGATCTAAGGGGTTAACCTTATGTTCTTTACTCTGCTGTCACACAGTTTTTACTTGGAAACTGTTCTGAAAAGCTTCTAGTGCAGTTAAGAGGATTCAAATTGTGGTCTTGGTTGCACAGGTGCCAGTATGTTGAAGCTTTTGCTAAAATAATGATTATAAATGCTTAACTACTGTATTGGTGTGTTTATATACATTTATAGTAATATATATGTGGCTTTTGATTTCTGCTAGTTAAAATACTATGGGGATGAGGAAACTCACTCTGTCTTCTATACCTGCAAATGCCACTGAAGTCAAGGGGATTTATCTACACAGAGTTTGTGTTCTTTATTTTTCCACAAATTAGAACTAACAAAGTAAACACTGAATAATAAAACATAGAGAACACAGAACCATATAATTCCATACTTAACCCTGTTTAAAGGAGAGTTAACAATCTACCTTTGAAAACATAATTAACTTTTAATATATTATCATATAATAATACATTATCTTTGGTTTTAGAAGGTTATTTCAGTGGAACTGAATCAGTAATGCAAACAACTGGACATGTTCATGCAAGGATTCAGAAATCATTTGCTCAAGTATCTTACATTGCTAAATCCATGCCTTGTAAAATTTGCAAATAGCAGCTCTGTGGAACGTGCTTGCAGGCAGTGCCTTCGTGCGTGTCTCCATTTTGTGCACTTTAACATGTGATTGCTCTGGAGACTGGAAGTTGCCTATTTTTATAAACTGTAGAGATGGCTGATGCTTACACCAGTACAAGGAATAACACATTAATATTCATATTTGTTTGCTTCTGGCTATTAAAAACTTGAGAACCTCAGTCCTTTGTTTTGCAAACAAGCACATAAAACACCAAGAAGAGAAATCTGAGGAGAAGAATAATAAACTAGACATAGCTACCATCAGGTTGAAATTTATTTTGACTTTTATTGAGCTCTTCTGTGAGGTGTTTAGGAAAGGGTGCAATGAGCCTAGAATGGAATAGAGCTTGGAACTTATCCTTCCTTTGAGAAGGAGGTTGGACTAGATGACCTGTAAAGAACCTTTCTGATCTATATTTCTGACTCTAAGAAGGTAAGAGAAGGAAAGTGCTGCTAAACTGTTATTCTTAGATGACTCTCATGTTACTTTTCAGAGACTATAGGTTTTGTTAAAAAATCATTAAGAAAAGTCATTGCTGATCTTTTAAAATGAGATTGGATGGAAGATGTACAATAGCAAGCATTTTATGGTTTGTGTTGCAAGCTTACATTGCAGATATGCTTTTTGACATTATTTATAGTTTTAACAAAAAGTAAACTTGATTTATTTTAAGGCATGTCTGACTTTAGGACTGTTAAGAATTATTTAACACCATAAGGTGTTGGCAGTATTTTTATGAAAATATGCTTTATTAATAGGTGGATGCAAGTTTAGATAATCTACTCACTGAAATTCTTGGAATGCATTTATAAGAAGCTGACTTTTCAATATGTGCTGAGGATAAATGATTATTCCAATCTAAAAAGTTTTAGTTGCCTTCTCAGGAAGAAAATTTAATCTAGTTTGACTTAGCCAGTCACACAAGGGGCACACAGGCAACAACAGTTGGAAATGTACTTTCTGAAGACAGCATCACATACTGAAATCATTCAGGGTCAGCTTTTAGACATTTCTCAAGAAAAAACAAGGTTTAACTTAACCAAATAAATGCCTCACAGTGAATAATGCACCCAGCTTTAGCTGTTTATGCCACTTGCTCAACTGCTTAACTCTTCATCTCCTTGGCCAAGGCTTATGGGGATGTGAAATGAAGCTTGACTTTGCAAATGTGGAAAGTAAAATTATCCCCTTTTGTGAAATTAGAAGGAATAAGCTTCTGATGGGTGTTTATGCACTGTACTAATAGATTATAAAAGATTAAAAGGGAATTTTAATGAAGTGAAAAGCAGCCCTTGCAGCTTATGATTAGCTTATGATAAGGGTTATAATTACAGGAGCAGAAGCCAGGGGATTTAGGAGGGTTTAGCAAGATGAGGTTGATGGTGCAGGGAGACTACGACTTGCAATTGGAACCAGTTGCTTGTCTAACTCGTGTTTCCTTGGCTAGTGTATTCAGGACTCCAGTTCTTTCAAGAACAACGAGGGGAAGAGGAGAAAAGGAAATGAAATACAGCTTTGAAATAGTTTCAAGACTTAACTAATAAGCAGTCAAACATCAAAATGCAGAAGAAAACATCACTTTTTATATGTGCATGGGTGCAAAACGTGCTCATGAAATTGCTTGGGGAAATGTCAGTTCTCAGAGGGGCTTGTGTTTTGTTCTTGGAAAATGCCTGAGACAGCAGTGCCCCAAGATAACTGGACTTTCTTTGACATCAGAGGACCTTCCCATTTTGCTGCAGGTTTAAGTGTTTTAGTTATTTTAGAGGTCAAGAACTCCAGTTCCCCTTCCTGTCCCCTCCTCTTTCCCTCTGTCTCCTAGAACCAAGAGTTTCTTACTGGAATACAAATTTTATTAAGTACTTTTGAAAAACTGAACAGAGGAACTTGAGTGGTCTGCCTTGGAAAATGAAACAGTGACCAGATAACTTGTTTAGAATAGAGGTCCAAAGCAACAATCTGAAGCAGGTCTATAACAGGACTGACTTAATTTCCATGGTCTGAAAAGGGCAGTAGTCACTGAGGTGTTAGATACTTGTGATGATTTTTTTTTATTTTTTCCCCCCCACACACCAAAAATAAAAAGGGACACCTAATTTTATGACCAAAGAAACTTGAGAAGCAACAAAAGATTTTAGTCTGGCTAATGGTGGGTGTTGCAGATAGTTAGGGAACGGCGGCCGGAAGATATCGTGCTGTACGGAAAGATAGGGCCCCTAATAGCCAATAGTGTTTAGTCTGTGGTGTAAGCAGACGGATGTGACGTTGTAAACCTAGCTATATAACACCTTGTTACCCATCAATAAACGCCATTTGCCGTCCACCACATTGGTGTCAACTAGCTGATGGCCCGAGTGGCTTGGGGGTGGTCGCCGTGCCGTCCCTGAACCAGGTCGCTGCAGCCATTTGAACTGCAACAAGTGGTGCCGAAACCCGGGAAGTCATCGCCTGGACGGGTGAACGACGGCCGGAGTGACTGGACCAGCCCGGCAGAGAGGACGCTATCAGAGCAACAAGGAGGATGGAAGCCCTCGTGAAGGTCGTATCGCAATTACATAAGCATTGGGGGATTGATTGTAAGCCAAAGATTTGTAAGCCAAAAGATTTTACTCTTGCAGTTGCGAGGCTTTTAAAAATTAAGGTTATAGACCAGCCGGTGGATATTCTGAAGTCCCTGAAGCGTGTCCCTGAAGTGTGGGACAAATGTACTAAGGCGTTGGCTGAGGAGATTATGTCTTCAGGGTGTGGGAAAAACCTTAAGGCTTGGGGAAAAATTGTACAAGCCTTGCAGAAAGCTAGAAAAGAGCAGGAGACCTGGGTGGCAATAAGGGACTGTTTGTTAGCCACCCCGAAAATGGGAGTCGGGGCAGCCACACAGACTTTGCACCCCCCAGATGATGGCAATTCTGCTGAGCCTAAAGGTCAGCAAGAGGGTGATACATCCCCTCCATCCCCGAACCCCGCCCCGCTTACAGAGGAGCAGAAACAGCCGAAATCTGTTTGGAGCGAGCTAGCCGAGGAAGCTAGGAACATTGAAAATAAGTCAGAGCATGGTGACGTCTGGGCCAGGCCACCACCCTATGCCCCTCAAAATGGCGCCGAGCCGCAGGGGGTAGGGTGGGGCGAGGGTGCCCCCGGCGCGAGTGAGGCGCCGAGAACCAATGGGAGTGACCGGACAGCTGAGGGCGGCCCGAGGGAGGGGCCTGGAGCGAGCCCGAGGGAGGGGCCTGGAGCGAGCCCGAGGGAGGGGCGGAGAGGAGGTCTGAGTGAGGGACCTGGAGTGAGCCTGAGGGAGAGGCGGAGAGGAGGCCCGAGGGAGGGGCCTGGAGCGAGCCCGAGGGAGGGGCGGAGAGGAGGCCAGAGGGAGGGGCCGGGAGCGAGCCTGAGGGAGGGGCGGAGAGGAGGTCCGAGCGAGGGGCCTGGAGCGAGCCCGAGGGAGGGGCGGAGAGGAGGCCAGAGGGAGGGGCCGGGAGCGAGCCTGAGGGAGGGGCGGAGAGGAGGTCCGAGCGAGGGGCCTGGAGCGAGCCCGAGGGAGGGGCCGGGAGCAAGCCCGAGGGAGGGGCAGAGAGGAGGTCCGAGTGAGGGGCCTGGAGCGAGCCCGAGGGAGGGGCGGAGAGGAGGCCCGAGTGAGGGGCCTGGAGCGAGCCCGAGGGAGGGGCGGAGAGGAGGCCCGAGGGAGGGGCGAAGAGAAGATCCGAGGGAGGGGTCGAGAGCAAGCCCGAGGGAGGGGTCGAGAAGAAGTCCGAGTGAGGGGCGAAGAGAAGACCCGAGGGAGGGGTCGAGAAGAAGTCCGAGTGAGGGGCGAAGAGCAAGCCCGAGGGAGGGGCGAAGAGAAGACCCGAGGGAGGGGTCGAGAAGAAGTCCGAGTGAGGGGTCGAGAAGAAGTCCGAGTGAGGGGCGGAGAGAAGACCCGAGGGAGGGGTCGAGAGCAAGCCCGAGGGAGGGGCGAGGAGCGAGCCCGAGGGAGGGGCGGAGAGGATGTCCGAGTGAGGGACCTGGAGCGAGCCCGAAGGAGGGGCGGAGAGAAGGCCCGAGGGAGGGGCCGAGAACCGATCAGAGCGGACATTTCAAAAAACGCCGAAGCCCAACGAAAAAGTACCGGAGCCCGGAAGTGACCAGTCAGTCGAGTTCCGACTCCGGATCAGACACTAGTCAGGACGAGTGGCTCACAATCGATTCAAACTTAAGGAAGGAGAAAAAGAAGGTAAACATCCGAATTAAAGAAAAACCGGCGGGAGCATTCATGATTAAGCATGTTGCAAAGGAAGAGCATCTGACCCCAATTCAGGTGGCTGTTACCTTCAAAATAAAACTAATGAAAATTGTGAGTTTCTGTTCACAGGACCGGATCATCGGACACCCCCGTAACCCGTACACCCCGGTGACAAGCGTCCCGCCCGAGCCTGCGAGTTCCACGCTGACCGAATCCAGAAAACAACAAAACAGCCTCCGCAAGAGGGGGCCGCGATGCCTTTGCGTTATCTTAATTTTGCAGCTTGTCACTATAGGACAGGTAGAGTCACACCAGCCCTTTAAATGGGGTACTTGAACAGATCGAACAATCTCGAGCAATTAGTACAAAAATAACTACAGGGCCACCAGTTTTCAGTGCCATGCCTTGCCAACTAGCACCCATTGAACCCTGTTCCAAACGCAGCTGGTACAAAAATTTGTTCACCGGTTCGCCGTGGTTAACCACCCTGATATCCACCTTGATAGGGCCGATCACAATGATCATGATGACGCTAATCTTTGGACCCTGTATATTGAATAAGCTCATGCCGTTTGTCAAGAATCGGCTAGAGAAGGTTAACATCATGTTAGTAGAACACCAACAACTGCTTTAAGAATATATCCACTCAGTATTACCCCCAAGTTATCCCAAGGTACACCCTATTCCTACACCCTGGTATTACCTGTCATCCCCTACCTTCTACGCGCCTTCTTCTTTGTGCCTTATGTTTTATGTCAAGTTTATGATATGTAATTTTAAGATTGGTATAACTATAAGAATAGAATAAGATAGTAATAAGAATAAGATAGTTGTATTTTAGCTAGTTTTGTTATGCATAGGGAGGGGGGAAGTTGTTGCAGATAGTCAGGGAACGGCGACCGGAAGATATCGTGCTGTACGGAAAGATAGGGCCCCTAATAGCCAATAGTGTTTAGTCTATGGTGTAAGCAGACGGATGTGACGTTGTAAACCTAGCTATATAACACCTTGTTACCCATCAATAAACGCCATTTGCTGTCCACCACATTGGTGTCAACTAGCTGATGGCCCGAGTGGTTTGGGGGTGGTCGCCGTGCCGTCCCTGAACCAGGTCGCTGCAGCCATTTGAACTGCAACAGGTGGGATCTCTTTGGTGTCAGATCACTTCTGTATGTAACAAACTAATTTCCTCATTGTTTCACTTCTGGCTAGCTTAGATGGCTTCAAATCACCTGGGATCAGATCCTGTTCTTTGCCGATCTTGCACTGAAGGTGTATATTTGAACACTTTGCTAAATTGGAAAACCAAAATTTCCTGTAATCTAACTTAAAAAGGTATTGAGAATCTAGTTTTAGACAGAAGTCAACTATGTTGTGCTCTCTGGCACTGTCTTTAATAAAACTGTTAAATAAATGTTAAATTGTTTGTTGTGATAGATCTGAAAACCACTGAAAATACAGGTTTAAAATCTTGTTTATACAAGATCAGAAGAATGCAGGGAAATTGGTCTATATATTGGTCTATAGCTTAGTGCTGGAGGGAGGTCTGGCTCAAGTTATAACATGTTGATTGGCACTTGTTGACATTCAAAAAGCTGTCTGCCTGTGATCTGGAAAATATGTCATCAGAAATAGCTGTTAACTATTCATCATAGTTGAAACTTGTAATCAGTATGAGGAAGGGATAAATGTATTTGCAATAATGGAAACTGACTTTAAAAATATGATTTGACCAAGTAATCACTGTTGCCAAATTCAAGCATCAAAGGAAATAGATATTTCTGCTTTTGCTTGAGGGAAGCATGTTTCAGATAACACATCAGATCTGAAGAAATATCCAGAAGCTTGTATGATTTATGAGTTGATCTAAGCAAAGATCAATTGCTCTGTCTGCAAACTTGCCTTGCTTACTTTCTTACACCATCCTAGATGTTTATTAAAACTATATGCTTGTATGTAAAGTGCACTTTTTTCAGTAATGGCAATCACATTAACTATGGTATTCTTCACAATTCCCTGTTTTAGAAGAATCAACATGAGTGACCTTGCAGTGATTTTCATGATGAAACAGGATTATTACAACTAGTATCAGGGCTAGTCAGTTTAGTACTTTGGGGCCTATATATTATATCCACTTCTGTGATTGCTTAAAAGGGAAAAATCCAGTTTCTTTTGAGGCTGGGTAAGAGAAAAGGTTTGTGTTGTGGGTGGGTGTGTTTTTTTCTTTTTCTTTTCTTTTTTTTTTTTTTTTAAAAAAAAGAAGAACCTTGTGTACTGATATCAGTGTTTTATTTAGTTGTTAAAAGCTACTCAAGTCAAGTCAGTGGAGTTCCCTATTTTTATATTTGTGTAACTGATACAATTTGGCACAACCACTTTTAACTCATAAAAGGTGAACTTAAAGAATGCCAACTTGTCACTAAAAGCAATAGCAAAAACAATTTGTGGTCCTATTTGCTCAAGGCAAAGATAAGGTTACCTTTCTTTGTCAACAACTCTCCTGCTAGACAGCTACAGTTGCTATGGAAATCTGAACAAGCTCTATTTGAGAAGATAATTGAACTGTATGTAGATTCCCCCTGTAGGGGATTCATTTTATCCATCCTGATCTTTCTGATTCCTCTGAGATTAGCTTTGACTTTCTAGATTGGATGGCAGTGGAATCTTGCTGAAAACATTGCAGTGAGTCTCTTACACTGAAATAAAAAAAAGTTTAACCTCTCCACTGAACCAGATGTGTTCCTAGCCTTTTCTGATTTTGTTGTAAGCTTTTATAGAATTCCAGAGAAAAAGATGAGCTATTTTTTCTTTTTCTTCCTCCTTGCTGCTACTCTGGAGTGTGAATACTTTTTTTTTCCCCTTAATAGTGAACATCTCAGATCTATATAGGCACCTCTTTGCTAGACAGAGTAGAGGTCTTTTCCTCACCCGAGTCTTGATTCTGCAACTACATCCCAAACATTCGTAAAATAGAGGGCTTTTTGTTCTATTTGGATCACTTATATACTATACCTATAGGGTGTAGCATTCTGTATCAAGGATGAATGACCACTTGAATGGCTGTTGTGGCCATTTAAATTTATTTAAACTATTTAGATGGTGTTCTGATATTCTCACGTAAGTTCAGACCTTGCTGCTGCTGCTTACCTCTACATTCTTTGTAATGTTCTCCTGACTTGTTAATTTTTTTCTAGTTCCCCTTTCAAAATACTTTATTAGTACAGGAAATGCAAAGTATTTGGGTTAGTCATCCATGAAATGTAACATGCTTTGGGGGTTTAGACTATGACCTCTGCTATGAGGGGCTTATAGGATAGTTTAAATAAGAAATAACAGGCTGTTTTCTAAGTAAGTAAATGTGGAGTTGTTCTTAGAGGAAAATGGCCGCCCAATGAACCAGCCATACCAGACGTTGCAGTAAGCACATGGCGCAGAACAAAAGGATACTCTGAACCTGTGACCTAAGGGAAGATCAACGGAGCCTGACAATAACCAATCAGGAGAAAGGCTCTAGCCAATCAGATGAGACAGGAGTGCGTGCGCACAGGAAAGGAACTGCTATATAAGGGACGGCTTTGTTTCAATAAACTGTTTTTTTTTTTTCAGGTTGATTCACATTGGATCGTTCTGAGTCCACGGTTTTTTCTCTCCTCAAGTAAAGCCATTCCAACACTTTAAATATTTGTACACCTTGCTGTATTTCTTTTTTGGTATTTTTTCAAGACAAATACAACTTTATTCATAGTGATGAGCAAGTTTGATTCTGCTGTTCAAACTGAGTCATCATGGGGGTACGTTGTGACCAACGGTAGAGCTAGACTCCATCAGAATGTAATAGTTATCTTGGAGCTTGGTGGAGATCCAGCAGCTCTTCAAATAAAGAACAAAGTGGCTCATGTAGCTGAAGTGTTCAGTGTTTAGGGGAATGTGTGAGCTGTGGCTTCCAGAGATGAAGACCTCAGATTTACCCTTTAAACACTGAAACAGTCCAGTTGTTGACTGGCCTTGTCATCACATGTGTTTGTTTCTCACTGATGTTACTGAAGAAAAAAAATGCATCTCCTTGAGAATAGAGGATTCCACCTTCAGCCCCATACATGGAATCCAGCTTTGAGAGAATTTTTTCCTTATGCTCCCAACCCCTTCATTTTCTGTATCATAGAATCATAGAATCATAGAATGCTTAGGGTTGGAAGGGACCTCTAGAGATCATCTAGTCCAACCCCCCTGCATACGCAGGGACACCTAGAGCACGTGGCACAGGACTGCATCCAAGTGGGTTTTGAAGATCTCCAGAGAAGGAGACTCTACAACCTCTCTGGGCAGCCTGTTCCAGTGCTCTGTCACCCTCACTGTCAAGAAATTTTTCCTTAAGTTCCTATGGAATTTTTGATGTTTCAGTTTCCGGCCATTTCCTCTAGTCCTATCAGTGGCCACCACTGAAAAGAGACCATCCCCGTCCTCTGCACTCCCTCCCTTGAGGTATTTATAGACACTGATCAGATTCCCTCTCAGCCTTCTCTTCTCCAGTCTGAACAGGCCCAGCTCCCTCAGCCTCTACTCATACGGCAGATGTTCCAGGCCCCTGATCATCCTTGTGGCCCTGCGCTGGACTCTCTCCAGAAGCTCCACATCCCTCTTGTACTGTGGAGCCCAGAACTGGACACAATACTCCAGATGCGGCCTCACCAGGGCTGAGTAGAGGGGCAGGATCACCTCCCTCGACCTGCTGGAGACGCTCTTCTTAATGCAGCTCAGGATTCCATTGGCCTTCTTGGCCACGAGGGCACACTGCTGCCTCATGGTCAACTTATCATCCACCATGACACCCAGGTCTTTCTCCGCAGAGCTGCTCTCCACAAGGTCGGTCCCCCACATTTTTCACCGCCCAGTTGTCCAGTCTGTCCAGGTCCCTCTGGATGGCAGCGCAGCCCTCTGGGGTATCGGCTACTCTTCCCAGTTTCGTGTCATCAGCAAACTTGCTGAGGGAGCACTCTGTGCCTTCATCCAGGTCATTGATGAATAAATTGAACAGGACTGGACCAAGGACTGACCCCTGGGGGACCCCACTAGCCACAGGCCTCCAACTAGACTCTGCACCGCTGATCACCACTCTCTGGGCCCTGCCATCCAGCCAGTTCCTAATCCATCTCACTGTCCACTCATCTATCCCACACTTCCGGAGCTTGCCCAGGAGGATGTTGTGAGGGACGGTGTCAAAAGCCTTCGTGAATTCGAGATAGACGACATCCACCGCTCTCCCCTCGTCTATCCAGCCGGTCATTTCATCATAGAAGGCTATCAGGTTAGTCAGGCAAGATTTCCCCTTGGTGAATCCATGCTGACTACTCTTGAGCACCTTCTTGTCCTCCATGTGCCTGGAGACAACGGCCAGTATGAGCCGTTCCATTACTTTTCCAGGGACGGAGGTGAGGCTGACTGGCCTGTAGTTGCCTGGGTCCTCCTTCTTGCCTTTTTTGAAGACTGGCGTGACATTGGCCTTCTTCCAGTCTTCCGGCACCTCCCCCGTTCTCCAGGATCTTTCAAAGATGATGGAGAGCGGCTTAGCTATGGCATCTGCCAGCTCCCGCAGCACTCTGGGGTGCATCCCATCAGGGCCCATGGATTTGTGGGTATCGAGGTTCCTTAGGTGCTCTCTGACCCAATCTTCCTCTACCCAGGGCAAGTCTTCCTCTCCACCAGCTTCTTCTCTTGCCTCTAGGGCCTGGGGCTCTAAAGGGCTGCCCTTGGTAAACACCGAAGCAAAGAAGGCATTGAGCAACTCTGCTTTTTCTGCGTTATTTGTAACCAAGGTGCCCATCCCGTCCTCCAGCGGACCCACGTTTTCCCTGATCTTCCTTTTGCTGTTAATGTATTTGAAGAATTTTTTTTTGTTATTTTTAACGTCCCTTGCCAGCTTGCCTTCCAGACGTGCCTTAGCTTTCCTTGTCGCATCTCTGCACTCCCTGACTACGTTCCTGTATTTCTCCCAGGGGGCCTGTCCCTTTTTCCACATTCTGTATACCGCTGCCTTCTGCTTGAGCATTGCCACAAGCTCCCAAATGTGTGGCCATGTGTGGCCATTGCTGACTGAGAGAAATGGATGTGCTAAAACTCCATCTAAAACATCTGGAAACAGTAGGATGCCACTTAATCTTTCACGTTGTTAGTAGTATGGTTTTGTGGGATTTCTGAAGGCCGGTGGTCATGTTGTGAGCAAGCCAGATAAGGACAGAAGGACTGCTAACTAAGAGATAAGGAGTGTGGCTGAGAGTCAGATAAGGAGTTAATGAGCTGAGCAGTTGCTAAATGTAAGGACACGTGGGCACTGCTTGATCACATTGATCGTGTGAGTGGTGTCCGAGACCCCCGCGTCGACAAAGTGGCGCCCGAACAGGGACCCTCACGCCGAAGGCTTCCAGGAGCGCTTACCAGCGGTGGTATCCGAGGGTGCGGGAGGATCCAGCCGAAACAGGCGCTGCCCCGGCGCCTGGAAAATCGCCGGCGTAAAGACGAATTTGGAATCTCACCCAGGACAGGTGAGCGGCTGGGGAGGAGATGGGGTCCACGCTAAGCTCTGAGGAAGAAGCAGTGGTTAAGCTCCTCCAACATATCCTTTCTACGAGAGGACTAAGATATGATAAGGCCTTACTCGAGAAACTATTTGAGATGCCCACATGGGACCGGATCGAGTCAGAGTCGTGGGAAGAAGTGAGTAAGGGGTCAAAAGATGCTGTCAAATTAGCCACTGGGTGACAGTTGGTACGACAGGTATTAAAGGGAATGAAGGCCAAACGTGCTGCTGTGACGGCGGTGCTAGTGGCTACCACGTCACCGAGTTTAGAGAGTGGGCCGACGAAAGTGGCTGCCTCCTCTCAGGAGGTGTTCATGGGCCCAGTGTTACCATCCGTCAAGCCGCGAAAGCAGGGGAGTTCTGAGTACCCCCATCGCCCAAAGGACGTCACAGGGCCACCGACGGATCGTGCGTCTCCCGAACCTGCGAGCAATGTACCTGTAAAAGCCTTTGCGAACACTTCAGGACCGGGACCACCACGCCACTGAAAACTGTTGGTGTTTGGAGATCCATTGTCAAAACCCCCGCACCTGTGCCTGTAGCACCTGCACTGTCTGTGCACCTGCTTCCGGACCCCCCCGCGAGCCTGAGAAACGGCCCAGTTGGGTCCAGGACTTGTTAGATCGCCTTGAAAAAAGGAGAAAGGGAGGCCAGGGAAGAGAAGGCGAATGAGATCAAGGAGACTTACGTTGCTGAGGGCTTGAAAACAGCCAGGGGAGAGGTGCAGGGGATTTGATCTGTCTTTTAAAGTGGAGGTTGGAGAATTGTAATGCTTTAAGTGAGGACAGAAACCGTTATTAGGGCTATTATTTCTATTTGCTATGTTCATCTCTATTATGTGTTGTATCCTTTGTATATTGATGCTGACACGAGGTATAGTTGAAAGCTGGAAATTTGTATGATCTGTAGAGTCATAAAACTGTTGTGCGAAATGGAATCCAGATCTTGAGAAAGAATATGTTTGCCTGCCCAGGCTGAGCGATAAGGATCACGGAGGCGGCTGCTCAGCCAGGCTCATAGCCGACACCTCCAAAAAGCAGTTGAAGGCGGCTGCTCGACCGGGCTTGTAGCCAACATAGCTGCAAACATCCCCTCAATTAATTTGAAGGTCAAACACCCGAGAGGGAGGGAGATGAGAAAGGCAGGAGCCTCAGACTGATGGCTGGGACCACTTACTGGTATGCGCACCCAGGAGGGAAGGTTTGAAGGTGGAGTTTGTCCGCCCCCCAGTCTGCCTGCTGGCACGTACTGGCCCTACGTGGCAGGATGCACCGGGCATAAACAGACAGTGCAGAGAGAGGGGGGGCGAGACTCCTAACACTGAGCTCTGCAGGGACGCCCGCCGAGTTAGGAGCCTGTCAGCAACCCTCTAATCTGCCAACTCGAGAGAATGTTCAGTCTCAGTGTCCTGCCGACAAGTATTACCTCACGAATAATTAGGCATACTTTGCTTCTTTAACGTACTTTCACCTGAATAGCTGTAGCCACTTTGTTCTGTGTGATTATTGCCGAATCCCAAACCCATTCGCAACCTAATCGGCAACGAGGATGGGATTAGGCAATTGAGACAGTGGAACTCACTAGTGGAGCGCACAGCTACGTGAGGTTGTGCCGCTGGATAGAAATTGTGTTTGTGCTGTTTGTGTCTGTGGTCTTTAGATCTTTATTGTGTAATATATATATCAGCAGAGAGGGCTGAATAAGCACAACAGGAAAGTGCAGAATTTGAAAGCGGGAAAGCCAGGAATAACTCAGACTATGGCGTTTCCCCCCTCAACCAGTGGAGGACTGGGAGCCGTACTCTGACTTGTATCCTTGGAAAGAGACTAGGGAAGTACTTTAGCATGGGAAACAAGAATGAAGCGACGGCCAAGCTCCAGGGCAACTGGCATGGAAGGACCTGCAACAGTCCTTACAAATTGTAAAAGCCTCAATGCTACTGGAGCGGAGGCCTCCTTAATATATGGAAATCCCAAGCAATTTCTGGGGAGGAAACCAAATTGAAGCTATGCAAACATAAATAGAAATGGAAATCGAGAACCTTTCAAAATGATTGGGACATCTTAATAATCGATTTAAAAGATTGTTTTTTCACCATACTATTGCATCCTGAGGACCATGACATAGTGGAACGTATGAACCAAACGCTGAAATTCCAGCTTCAAAAAAAAAAAAAAAAAGGAGAATTGGGAATTATGCCTGCAGAAAAATTGGCAAGAGCAGAATATGTTTTAAATTTTTGAGATTACCCCAGGACAGCCTAGTCCCTCTGATGGTCAAACACAGGGCTGGGCTAAAGGGAGCCCTGACAGAAGTAAAGTCGGGTCCGTGTAAGGTGATGCTGAGAGACTGGAACACGGGAAAACGGACGGGACCTTTGGACTTGATAACCTGGGGAAAAGGGTATGCTTGTGTCGTTACAGATACTGGAACCAGATGGGTGCCAGAAAAATGGGTGAGACCTTGGCTGGAAGCAGACTCGCATACATCAGATGTAGCAGGCAAGCAGCCGGTACCCTAGCTGTGGAAAGTGTGAGCCTGCAGAAGAACAACATGGGAGGAAGAAGTGTTACTGTTGTCATTAGCTGTATATTGTGGCTTTTAGGAGGTAATGTTGCTTTTAATGTTATTATAGGAGCTGATGCTGCTTTTAATGGATATGTTATGCTTCTTAGGCGGATTGTTAATTATATCCAAATCAAGAGTTGTTGGCTTTGTGGGACAGCAGATCAATTTGATGCACTGGTGTTAGGTATTCCTTTGAGCAACTGGACAGACCTGAATCCATATAGCTTACTCAATACGTCATATCAGTGTACACAGGAGAATGTCCCAATGGAAGGAATGCCTTTTACACCTCAATTGGTTAGTAACCTGGTGCCTTATATATATTATAACTTATCAGGCCCGAATCTAGGCACCTTTCAAAACAGAACAGGCCATTGGACGACCACAAAGCTTAAATTGACCCATAGCGGGGATGCAAATTCTGCAAGTAGCTATTCTGTGGGAGTAGGAGATCGACTCTGGGCTGACTATTTATGGGGAAGAGCCACCACGAATACATATCTGAGAATAAGAGCAACCTGCAACTTGCCAGGGGGACATTGGTCGCTGTGCAGAGACCAAGTTGCCCGAAAACAGCTCCCAGGCAACTGGTCAGGAGAGTGTACTATGGGAGTGTTAGCCCCCCCGCTAACAGTATTTAACCATTCAGACATGAGGGGAATAGTAAGGGGCCTTTGGGGAAAGTCTAGAACCAAACGAGAGATTAATAATCCTCTAATAAGATACAATACCGGATTCCATAGCTTTGTTAGGGCACTTTTGCCAACCCTTGGTATTGTTCAATTAGAAAGGGCGATTCTAAATATTTCAGGTGAAATGGAAATCATCGCTAACAGAACAGCAGAAGCAATTCTTGGATTGCAAACAGAGGTAGATTCCCTGAGAAAAATAGTCTTACAAAACCGAAGGGCCCTTGATATCCTAACCGCACAGGCTGGAGGAGTATGTACCCTGATAAATGAAACATGTTGCAGTTATATTCAACAGTCCAGCAAAATACTTACGGATGTCCAAGACATTTGGGATCACGCAAGGATTTTGCATAAAGTTACAGAGGATGAGAGTCTGTCATGGCTGGACAACTGGTTCAAAGGTTGGGGCATTGCGGGCTGGCTACAATCACTGATCAAAATGGGTTTGATGATTCTGCTAATTTTCTTATGCATTTTGGTTGTCGTTCCCTGCCTGATTAAGTGTCTGAGACAGACGGTGGACAAGGCCATCAAAGACATATTTTGGGTAAACCATCAAGAATTCTGGCTCGCTCAAAAACAAGAAGGGGGAATTGTGGGATTTCTGAAGGCCAGTGGTCATGTTGTGAGCAAGCCAGATAAGGACAGAAGGACTGCTAACTAAGAGATAAGGAGTGCGGCTGAGAGTCAGATAAGGAGTTAATGAGCTGAGCAGTTGTTAAATGTAAGGACACATGGGCACTGCTTGATCACATTGATCGTGTGAGTGATGTCCGAGACCCCCGCGTCGACATGGTTTTATGGCTGTTACCATTCTGATTTAGGGAAGAAGCCCAAAGAAAAGTATTTTGATAAGTTTTTAGCTATATGATAAGCTAATTAAAAAAAAATCAGGTGGTATTGGGCCTTTGAGAGATACAGTTTGACATCTTAGAAAATAAGATTTTATCATTAGTTAGCATGTAGCATTCCCCCACACACACCCCAAAAAAGTATAGCCAGGACTGGTGTACTCAAAATCTGACCACATTTTGAGATGGGTAGAATAAGTTGGCTTGTCCTGAGCACCTGGGCCTGACATCAACAGAAAAGGAGAAAACAACAGGAAAATAGAATAATAATTTATGTTTTTTCTTAGAGTGGTAGGTAGGTGGGAATATGTGCTGACTCAGCCCTGTGGCTTAGATGGGAGGGAGGCAAAAGACAGAAGTTGAAATGGTGATTATTAATTTGACTTTCTTAAAGATTGTTTTTTTTCTCAAATGTTCTGTCTAAAGTAGTTGCAATTTATAGATAAGCCTTACACAACAGCAAGGAGCCCTTGAAAGCAGCTCACATAATGAAAACTTCTAAAGAAATCCCAACTTCTACAGTGATTCTCCAGGGAGCATAAAAGGAAGCTAAAGTTGTTATTTGCTCAGCTGTAGTTTTGCAGTTGTTTATAATGCTGGATATTACAACAGCAGCAATACATTAGTCCCAGCATTTCAGTATCTGAGAGCAAAGTAGCAGCTGATCACTGTGCAAAATTTTCCAAGGTGCAGAGGATCACCATGCAAAATCAGTGTGTGAAGCTCTCAGCGTGAATTTCATGCTTACCCTGTGCTGGAATTACTAAGAGAAGGTTAGTGCTTGGTCTTTACCACCAGAGGTCTTCAAAGAACATATGGATAGGTTTTCAGTGATTGGAAATGAAAGGGATGTCTTACAGTCACAGCTGACAGAAATAATTGGGAATGATTTACTCAAGTATTTCAAGGCACTATTAGAACTGTGTAAATCTGAGGCACAGAATTTGTGCCAGATGGAATTTCTGCTAGAAAATAGAAGATGCTCTAGTCGTTCTGCACAGCTGTCTGAATGTGGTGTTTTCTAGTGTCCTGGCTGGTGAGGTAGAGTTTTTCATTGTGATGAGCTAGCAAGAGGTGCTGATTATTTCTTGAAGGTGTGCAAATTGAAGGAAGATTTCAGCAAGCAAAATTAAGCATTTTCTAGAGGGACAGCTGAGGGACACTGGGGAAGAGCAGAGGTGCTCTGGGTGATGACCCTGTGGCAGAGGTGGCCCTCCTGAGCTGAAGAGGGCTCTCCCAGCCTGGAGCCTCCCTGCCAGGCCTTGTGTGCCAAACTTTCACCTGGTGCTGAGCTGGAGCTCTCCCGCTAGGTTAGGATGCATACGCTGCTATTTTGGTTGTGCCTACCAGAGAGCAGACTTTTCTGGACTCTTGTATCTCTCTCCCTTGCTTCAGGAAGGGAAATTATTTCTGGCAAAATTTCTCTTCATTTTTTTTTTCCATTTTAAGTTGTTTTTGTGTTAGTGACACTTTCCTTTGCATTATCACAGTGTAAAGATAAGTGTTTCTATTTTGAAATATTTCCCTAATGAAACTGTACATCTCAGACTTCATTCAGATGAGCTTATGCATTAAGTGAAAGAAAGCCTTAGAACATGTAAAGGCTTGTCAAGCATCATGTATTCATAAAATACAAATCATGTCTTTGTAAATGGGGACTTAGGTGGATTTACTTTTTTTTTTTTTTTTTTTTTTTTTTTTTAACTGTTAAAAGAGTGAAAGCCCAATCAGAAATGAAAAGGGGAGTGTGCTGTTTTTGTGTGGATGAAATCTCAGATCCAGCACTGATACCAGAGCCATACCTTAGAATAATCACTACTGAGGAGACCTACAGATTCTGTCCATCTTTGGCTTATCACTAGCAATTGAAAACAAGCATTTTCCCTGTAAAAGTCATACTGTTTGTCTTAGCTGTGGTCTGTTAGTAGCACAGCCTGTTGAGTTGAGATAGGAGTTCACTCAGGAATGCATCTGTGTGTTGACATCATTTTCTAAGGTCAAAGGATTGTGGTACAGTATTGTTAGTTCTGTAGGGCAGCAGAAGTGAATTTGTCCTAAGCCACAAGCATTAGCTAGAAAGACAAAAGCCAGAAAATGAAATAGGCAGTGTCATAATTGAATAAGTGAGCAGCCTTACTTCCTCAGTGAGTAACAGCATAATAGCTGCTAATTTGTTCAAATTGTACCTGAAATGACCTTATTTATGTAAGAAGAGTTATTTTCCTTTTTTTTTAAATGGAAGGAGAATCTGGAAATTAGAAATATGTAGTAAAAAAATAAATAAAACTATGCACAGTCAATGTATTGTTTGAGAGAGAATACATTATACTCTGTTCCAGTAATGAAATGTAAAAGAGGACTATATATGGATACACTTGAGGCACACAGATTCCTGGAGAACACTAAAATAACTCCATGTAATTCAATAATCACGTCCTCGGAAAGGGTAAGTCTGAGAGGCTTTTTCGAGGGCTTCCTATAAGTATTTTTCTAATATTCAGCTTCATTGAAATGGTCAAAGAAAACCTTGGGACTATATGTGAATGTATAAAAGAAATGGACTTTGTTTTTAATTCTTACTCTGTTCAGTCAACCATTTTCTTTCCAAACAGATAAGCCTGTTATTTTCCTGTATTCCCCCTCTTTTTCATTTCTCCCTCTTTTTCATTTTTGATGACTCTGTACTCTTTGTTCAGGTGGTTCCATCTTATTTCTCTGGCTGCTGCTTCAGAATCTCCATTAATGTTTTTTTTTTCCTCTTATTTGAACTCTCACAGGTATTTAGGGGTCCTGCTTTTGCTCCCTTTTCTCTCCCTATTTTTTGTATATGAATGATATAAAGCATTCTGAGAGCCTTTGCTGGCTTCTCTTTGCAGACAACTCCCAAGCTTACTTCCTCACCCCATTCTGTCTCTTTCAATTTAGTTTCACATTTCAGCCTGTCTTTCTGGATGTCCTGTTCTCAGTTCAAACCTAATATTCTGAAAGTAAACTATCTTTGTTTTTTTGTTTTGTTTTTAAACTATCACTGTTGCTTGTTTTTTCATGCTAGCTAGTAGTTTCATTTTTTTTTTTTCTTCTTACTATTTAGACTGTGACATGTGTCCTGTTCCAGCTGCATTTGTGCTGACTGAAGAAATTACCTCCATTTGTCCTCAGAACACCTCTTTGCTGGAAGTTTCTGGCTTCCCAAATCTGACGACTGAATACTTTAAAGGTATTTCATTTCAGTTGAAATGAACCAGGTTATTTTGACAGTGCCACCTTGAGAAGTCACATGAGCATTTTGTCCAAAGGCCGGAGTGGACCATATCCCTTTTCAGAGGTCAGTGTTGAGCAAGGATCTGCCTGGGAACCGTAGTTGTAGACTATTAGCAAATGCATATCCAAAGCTATGGCAATGTGATCTGCAGTGTCATACCAGCACCATTTTGGAGCGAAGTTTCTCATATTCCTTTCTTCACTGTAATGGTCATTGTGTGATCTCTTCACTTTAATTTCCTAATCCCCTGTCATGTAGACAAAGCTTTTTTTTTTTTTTAAAAAAAAAAAAAAAAGTCAAGTGATTTTCACAGCCTGTAACTAGGAATGCAAGAGGAAGATTCAAACCCTCCAGCACTTTGACTGATGCTATCCTTAAACCTAAACTAATTACAGAATCACAGAATGGTTAAGGTTGGAAGGAACCTCTAGAGATCACCTAGTCCAACCCCCCTGCTCCAGCAGGGTCACCCAGAGCACGTGGCACAGGACTGCATCCAGGCGGGTTTGGAAGATCTCCAGAGAAGGAGACTCCACAACCTCTCTGGGCAGCCTGTTCCAGGGCTCTGTCACCCTCACAGTAAAGAAGTTCTTCCTCACATGGAGGTGGAACTTCCTGCATTTCAATTTGTACCAATTACCCCTTGTTCTGTCTCTGGCCACCACTGAGAAGAGTTTGGCCCCAAATTAATAGGAAGTGCTCCAGAAAGGGGTAATCTGAAAAGGTACCCCAAGGTTCTTTGTTTTACCCTTGAAGATGGTACTTCTCCATGTGTTAGATTTGAAACATAGAATTTTCTTGTGTAGTGAGATATGTAAAGGAATCAATATTCTCTTCCAAACTAATGAAATAAATTTTGGCTCTGTCTTTATGTCTAACTGCTTAGTAGTTAGAGAGCTCACCCAGAATGGGTGATCCAGAAAGGGGCCTATGCTCAATTCTTCTCTGTCTAAACAGATCGGCACTCCCTTCTCTCACTTTCTTGAGAATACCCTGATCAGCAGACAATAAGTATTTTATTCTTAAGCCATCCCATGGGGAAAAAAAAATATTTTTATTTTTTGGAATAATTGATTGGTCTAGAGATGAACGAAAGTGCACTTCATGCTCCATCTAGTGGTTACATTACAACATTCAAATGAGAAGGCTAGCCAGGAAGTTGTATCCAGTTTTACCTGTCTTGGCTATTGATTAGTGGCTCAAAGAACGTGAGATGGGAGAGGCGGGATGGGATGACATCGGCTGCCATTGGCTGTTGACTGTCAGGGGTGCTCTGAGAGCACCAGATGATAACAGAGTAGAAAGACAAATGTATAGCTTTATGATCAGCATGAGAATAAGCCAAGCGAAAGTAGCATAGTGCTGTCAAGATTGTTGTAAGGCTTGCACATCTTCAGAAGAAGGTGTTTAGATACACAGGGAGCTTTATGGAGACAGTGAGGAATTCAGAGTACCCGGAAGGTTAGGCAAAGTCTAAGCAAGGGGTAAACCCAACCCCTCTTGTTTTGGAAAAGATGAGGCTGTACCAAATCAGGGCCACTTAGACTAATATTCTACCTCTGGCTTTAGCTAGTGGTCAGAAAAAAAGAATAAGACAATGCAGTGACAAGCTGCATCAGGCCAGAGCTATAGGTCTTTATATTTCATGGACTCCACTGTGTTTTTCCCTTATTAATTTGTCTAGTTGCTTTTCAGAGACATGAAAATTTAGCATTCATAACATCCTGTGGCGAAGACCTTCATGGCTAGCTGCACACTGTGTGGGAAACCATCGTCTCTTATTTGTTTTGAACCTGTCCACTGGTTCCAGTTGGTGTCTACTAGAGCCTGAGAGTGTGATGGGTGCTTGTTCTCCCCCTCTACCTTGCTCGTGACTTCTACCATATTCTCCATACATCCCCACATCAGTAAATAGTTGAGATGCCTATTTTTTTGACAATCTGAACTGCTACATTTGGAAGAAAGCAGTCTTCATACACCATTGAAACCTAGTGAATGAAGTTGTTACCTGTACAAAATTATGTTTTTGTTTTCACTTCCATTATGTCATGCTGTTTGTGCTTCTAGTATCTTTTCATCTTACCTCTAAATTCATGTCTGTAATATTTAATCCTTTCTGAGACAGGATGACCAGGACTGCATACATTTTTACATGTGAAGATACATAATTAATTTTATATATGGAGTTATATTATTTTTAGCAGAATAAATACTACAAAAAAAGCAGAAATATAAATATATCCTCTCATATTATATTGTTCCAGAAAGATTTTATTGCTTGTGGGTCTGAAACAGAACAGTTTCATAGAAATAGAGGTGGTGGTCCATGGACATTGCTAAAAGAAGTTCATTGCTGGAACCCTCAGGCCATGATGTATTTTCCCTTCACTTTAATCTGTCTGTATTTCCACTCTTCTGCACAACTGGATAGTATATTGCTTGAGCTTGATTTAGTTGGCCAAAGGTAGTCTGTACCATCTGTTACACATCTGACCTTGGTATTTGAGCAGCTGTCTTTTTTATCAAATGTTGTCAAAGATTTTTCTAGTGGATTGTGTAAGAACTATCAAGAGTTCTTTGCTTAAAATGGCTCTTAGTGTATATTGCGAATAGAGCAAACAGTTCTACTACGTTCAAAACAACGTGAACTCATACAAGCAAAGGAGTAGGAATTCAAATATGCCTTTTGAATTCCAAGGAAATTAAGGTCCTGTGCATGTGCTTTAAGACTTTTTTTTTTTTTGTAAAAATTAAAAAAAAAGGGAGCATTCAATAATACTCAACAAATAATCAAGCGGTATTAAAATGACGTAGTCTAATCCTGCATATTTTCCTTGTCCAAGTGGTACCTGATGTCGTTAGAATTTTTGCCCATATTGTACTGATCTTAAGATACATAGGAAAGTAAAGAGATGGTGGAACACACTGGAAGCTCCCAGAACTTGTATGCTGCACAGTGTAGTCTTAAGTGTAGCATGATCAACAGAATTAGAATTTGATCTTTCATTAACAAAATCAAAATCTTTAGAGCTTATCTCCTTCCCTTCAAAATCTACAAACCCCAGAAACAACAACAAACAAGCAAAACTTGGTGGGGAAAAAAAACCAACAGACCGAAGATTCATTGTTACTGTTTGGCTTTTAGGAATTTCCTGTGCATTATTGCAATTCAGTTCTGATATGCCCAACTTTGCTGTTTTATGGGGAATTTTGGTGGCCAGTGCAGTCTTGCATGACACTGAAGGTGATGTTTATCTAGAAAGTTAGTTGTTGCAGCCCATAGCTTTGTGTGCCCATCTTTTTTTCTGAATCTAGCCTTCTCATTTAGCTGACTGTAGATGAAACTCTCACCAGCAGAGGGTGGTGGTACATGGGTGGTGACTCGAGGACAAGGGCTAATTTTGTACAGAAAGGGAATATGATCATATACACATTTGTTAAACACACTCCAGTATGCTGGTCTGAACTGTTCCATCATAAAAGTAGCACTGTTTAAATTGATGAGAGTTTATTGCTGATCCAAATAATAAACAAATAGATCCATGAACACCAGAACTAAGGAAACCTGGTTTCCTGTGGTGTCTCTTTATTCATCGATTGCTTAACTGAGTTATAATAAGCTGCCATGTTATCCCTGTATTTACATGTCACTTTCTCATTTGGAGCATTTTGTCAGCTGCAAGACTGTTGCAGTTTTTGACTGTAGCAGTTGAACCATAGAATGTAAACTTACTTTTGAATGGATATTCAGCTATATATACAAAGCTTATAGGCCAAGGTTTCAAAGCTTGTTTGGGGAGGAGTGGTAATAACACAAAGAACAGCTACATAAGTCCTGTTTCCATAGGAAACCAAGCTTAGAAAAAGGTAAATACACATAGGAATTATGAGCATTTTAGCATCATTAACACCCTTCTGAATATAAGGTCTAGGCAGGAATACTGCAAAGCTTGATGGAATCAGGATCTAGTACAGATTAAAAAGGAAAACTCACAAAAAATCTACCTATTAACACAAAAAAGCAAAAGCAAAAAAGCCTACAAATGGGAAAAAAAAGTTTGCATCTTCTTTTCATCCTACTAAAGATGTTGATTTCGTTACCATTTATTGTCATTCATTATTTTCAGTAATTTCATAATTAAAGCCTTGTCTATTATTGAATAGCCTGAGACAGGCCATACATAAATTCTTATGTTGAATGTCTGTAACTGAACTACACTGACTTGAATATATTAAAGCCAGTAACTTTAACAGTTAACTGGTGAAATCTTCAGCTGGTCATCAAGGTAGTGTCTCACTTGCCTCATGCAGTAGCAAGCCGCTATTATGGCAACACACACACACACACACACATACAGATTCTCATTAAACATAGGGAACATACACAAAATCACAGCCTCTAATAACTACATTGTGAGCGGGAGACCTGGTCATGGGTGAAGTTCGCAGGTCTCCATCACGCTCGAAGCTGCCGCTCTTTCTCTGTGGCCGTGTCCCACGATCTTTTCAGGTCTCGGTGGGGAGGACTCCGTTGTCTCCGTCTCTCAATATACCTGCAATGACACTCTGCACCTAAGAACAAGGGACACATTATTTTGTTCAATTCCCAGTGCTTGCAGCACACCTAATGATCTTTACACGGGGTCGCTGGCTCTTCCGTGCCCCTCATACTGGAGCTTGGTTGTCTTGTATTCCATACTGAAGTTATGTCCCTAGTCTCTCTGCAAGGATACAAGTCAGAGTACGGCTCTCAATCCTCCTCCTCCCCCGGAACATCTGGTCCACTCACAGGGGAAGGCGGTGGGGGGAAAGGGCAGGGGCGGGTTTGCCTTAATTTTCGAGAAATCCTCCCCTAGGATCCCATTCAAGTATTCCTGTATGGTTTAATACCAACCCTTCCCTAGCAGGGAAGATACTAGAGTTTGCTCCAGATTCACATGCTGCAGTCGAGGTGGCTACCGCACGATTCACACGGGGTATCCCTCTCATCAAGGTAAGGGGCGTCTGCGGGCGTATAGAGGAGCAGGGTCTCTGTGATGGTGAGCCAAAGACCTTTATTTAGGGTTAAACACAACTTACTTGCATAGTTTTCGATCCCGGAGCAGCCCCTGCCCTGCCTGGGCAGCACGCGGAGCCCAGCTACTCAACCAGCCAGTCAGGCAGGTGATCACGCACCGACCATGCGAGAGGCCGCCCAATGAGCTGCCTGGTCATGCGCTGGCCAGGTGGCTGCAGCTCCCGCCTCTCCTGATCAGCCCCGCCCCCCCCCCCCCCCCCCCCCCCGTCTGCCTAGGAGACACTGCCCGTCACCGGCCCCAGGCTGACTGCAACAGGCGTCCACTCTTTGGTCAACCCTCTATTGTTGAGCACTCTGATTGATTGGATCACCTGGACCTTCCCTGGTCACAGCACCCCAGCAGCTTCAAGAGTTCGGTGTATGGCTTGAAGGCAGTCAGTCACAAGTTTTCCCTTGACAGGCTGGTCACCCAAACCCCAAACAGGGGTTACTTCACCTCTGCGCTTTTCTGGGTTCCTGTGCACTACTGTGACCTCCGCTCCCGCGTCCACCAAGGCACGAACCGTTTGTTCTGACCAATAAATGGCACATGTAACGAACGGTCAATTGTCTCGGCGAGCGATGTTACATTGGAACCCTTCGGACACTGGAGCTTGGCCACCCCCCTATCCTTGTTTTGGGCGTCCAAGCCCCTCCTGAGGGGGAGAAACTGGTTCCAGTTCTTCCTTTGGTCTGAATCGTAACACCGTCTGCTGTACATCCTCCCGTGGGTGCAACACCTGTGATCTATCAGCCTTGGACATTATTTCTGAGCGTTGCTTGGCTGCCTGGACCGCACGGACATTATATCGGCATGCTAGCTGGCATAATACTTCTGTTGGTTTCCCATCAATTTCCTGTCTATCAGTGCTCTTCTGTAAAAGCAGACGGAAGAGCCAGGCTCGCTCCCACACCCAGCTCCCCTTCTGCCCCGGTTTTCTCCTTCTCCTGTTCTTTACCACTCGTATTGTGTACTGTGTTGCCAGTTTAGCACATTTCTCCTCCAGGAGCTCCCTCTGATCATTCGTCTCCAGCAGAGCCTGCCTCTGCACCACCTGGGTGGCTCGGACTGCCTGTAACTGCCCTTGGAGGAGCTGATTCCTCTCCTGTTCCTCCTTTAGCTGCCCCCCTAGAATCTTACATGCACACAGCAGAGCACCTCCCATCCGATCGGCATGTTTCAGTCAAACTGAGTTCTTAGTACGGTCAGTCTCTACAAACCGACCCTAATATTGTAACACCGCCATGGGGTCCTTCTGGATCCACGGTTCTGGAGATACCCGGGTGCAGGTCTCCCATCGGTCCCATAGAACATTCCAAGGTTCTGGCCTCCATTCAGGGCATTCCCTCGGAGGCGCAGCCTCCCTACAGTTGCCAGTGCTGCCGGCAGCACTCCCAGAAAAGAACCACCATATGTCGCACACACAATAAAGACCACAAACACAAATAGCACAAACACGATTTCTATCAAGTAGCCCAACCTCACCTAGCTATGCACCCTACTACTGGACCTCGTGCTATCAAATAGGGAGGGACTTGTAGGAGATGTGAAGGTGGGGGGTAGCCTCGGCTGCAGTGACCATGAGTTGGTGGAGTTCAGGATTCAACGAGGAGGAGGCAGGGCTGTAAGTAGCCTTGCGACGATGGACTTCAGGAGGGCCAACTTTAGCCTCTTCAGGGACCTCCTCGGTAGAATCCCATGGGCTAGTGCTCTAGAAGGCAGGGGGGCCCAAGAGAGCTGGTTAGTTTTCAAACGGCACTTCCTCCACGCCCAGCAGCAGTGCATCCCTGTGTGTAGGAAGGCAGGCAGAGGGGGCAGGCGACCTGCGTGGATGAGCCGGGAGCTTGTGGCAATGCTCAAGCAGAAGGCAGCGGTATACAAAAGGTGGAAAAAAGGACAGGTCCCCTGGGAGAAATACAGGAACGTAGTCAGGGAATGCAGAGATGCGACAAGGAAAGCTAAGGCACGTCTGGAAGGCAAGCTGGCAAGGGACGTTAAAAATAACAAAAAAAAATTCTTCAAATACATTAACAGCAAAAGGAAGATCAGGGAAAACGTGGGTCCGCTGGCGGACGGGATGGGCACCCTGGTTACAAATAACACAGAAAAAGCAGAGTTGCTCAATGCCTTCTTTGCTTCGGTGTTTACCAAGGGCAGCCCTTTAGAGCCCCAGGCCCTAGAGACAAGAGAAGAAGCGGGTGGAGAGGAAGACTTGCCCTGGGTAGAGGAAGATTGGGTCAGAGAGCACCTAAGGAAACTCGATACCCAAAAATCCATGGGCCCTGATGGGATGCACCCCAGAGTGCTGCGTGAGCTGGCAGATGCCATAGCTAAGCCGCTCTCCATCATCTTTGAAAGATCCTGGAGAACGGGGGAGGTGCCGGAAGACTGGAAGAAGGCCAATGTCACGCCAGTCTTCAAAAAAGGCAAGAAGGAGGACCCAGGCAACTACAGGCCAGTCAGCCTCACCTCCGTCCCCGGAAAAGTGATGGAACGGCTCATGCTGGCCGTTGTCTCCAAGCACATGGAGGACAAGAAGGTGCTCAAGAGTAGTCAGCATGGATTCACCAAGGGGAAATCTTGCCTGACTAACCTGATAGCCTTCTATGATGAAATGACCGGCTGGATAGACGAGGGGAGAGCGGTGGATGTCGTCTATCTCGACTTCACCAAGGCTTTTGACACCGTCCCTCACAACATCCTCCTGGGCAAGCTCCAGAAGTGTGGGATAGATGAGTGGACAGTGAGGTGGATTAGGAACTGGCTGGATGGCAGGGCCCAGAGAGTGGTGATCAGCGGTGCAGAGTCTAGTTGGAGGCCTGTAGCTAGCGGGGTCCCCCAGGGGTCAGTCCTTGGTCCAGTCCTGTTCAATTTATTCATCAATGACCTGGATGAAGGCACAGAGTGCTCCCTCAGCAAGTTTGCTGATGACACGAAACTGGGAGGAGTAGCTGATACCCCAGAGGGCTGCGCTGCCATCCAGAGGGACCTGGACAGACTGGACAACTGGGTGGTGAAAAACCTCATGAAATTCAACAAGGCCAAGTGCAAGGTCCTGCACCTGGGGAGGAATAACCCTAGACACCAGTACAGGCTGGGGACCGACCTTCTGGAGAGCAGCTCTGCGGAGAAAGACCTGGGTGTCATGGTGGATGACAAGTTGACCATGAGGCAGCAGTGTGCCCTTGTGGCCAAGAAGGCCAATGGAATCCTGGGCTGCATTAAGAAGAGCATCTCCAGCAGGTCGAGGGAGGTGATCCTGCCCCTCTACTCAGCCCTGGTGAGGCCGCATCTGGAGTATTGTGTCCAGTTCTGGGCTCCACAGTACAAGAGGGATGTGGAGCTTCTGGAGAGAGTCCAGTGCAGGGCCACAAGGATGATCAGGGGCCTGGAACATCTGCCCTATGAGGAGAGGCTGAGGGAGCTGGGCCTGTTCAGCCTGGAGAGGAGAAGGCTGAGAGGGGATCTAATCAGTGTCTATAAGTACCTCAAGGGAGGGAGTGCAGAGGACGGTGATGGTCTCTTTTCAGTGGTGGCCACTGATAGGACTAGAGGAAATGGCCGGAAACTGAAACACCAAAAATTCCATAGGAACTTAAGGAAAAATTTCTTGACAGTGAGGGTGACAGAGCACTGGAACAGGCTGCCCAGAGAGGTTGTGGAGTCTCCTTCTCTGGAGATCTTCAAAACCCGCTTGGATGCAGTCCTGTGCCACGTGCTCTAGGTGTCCCTGCGTATGCAGGGGGGTTGGACTAGATGATCTCTAGAGGTCCCTTCCAACCCTAAGCATTCTATGATTCTATGATTCTATGATTCTATGAAACAACTTTGCAGAGCTGGGAAAGAGCCTATGCGGCCGGGACATAGCAACCTCCCCTAGCAACCAATCGTAGCTAACCTGGATATCCCTCAGATGCTTGTAGGTATAAATATATGCGCACTTCCGCTAATAAACGGAGCAAGATCTAAACTCATATTGGGATCGTGTCTTGTAATCCGGCTCGGCTCCCGTAAAGGCCTGTGCAGTTGTCCTGCGCCTGGTTCCAACATCTGGCGCCCGAACAGGGACCCAACGGCAGGGTCGTCGGGACCTGACAGCAGGAAGGTGCTGCGGGCAGGCCGGAGATCCTGGGTCGCCACGGTTTGACGGGGGAAGATCCGCGGGCGGAAGATCCCAGGTCGCCACGGCTTGACGGAGGATCGCAGAATATCCTGGGTCGCTATGGCTTGACGGAGGATTGTGGAGCTGGGAAGCGGCGTCCGGTGTGAGGTACCCACACCGCCGGGACCGGGTGTTAGGCACGGGGTCCAGGGGCGGGGGCGGTTGAGCCGCCGGGGCCCCTGCGCGAAGACCGCCTTAACCATGGACTGGGAGGCGGCAACACAGCTATTGCATATTCTTGCCAAGCGAGAGGCAGCTGTGAGTACAAAGAAACTCTATGAGTTGTTACGATGGGCACAAGAGATGGGACATCTGCAAACTCTGGAACTTATGTATAGTGCCACTGAGTGGCAGGAGATAGGGGACTCTCTCTGCGACGCCACCATTGGGGGTAGTAAAACGGCTAGGGACTTGGGTTGTACGTGGCGAGAAGTAATGATAGTGAAGGTCCTCCTCACTCCCGCGCAATATCTGTTATGGGAACGGGAGTGGGAGAAACAAATCCAAAAGGTGGTGAACGCACGTAACATCTCGGGAGATCCGTTGTGTGGTTTGACTGCGCAGATGCTTATGGGACGGGATCTCTATGGTGACCCCGCGGCTCAGCTAACCTACTCGATGCCCATGTATAATGCTTCATGGAAGCAGGCGCTGTTTTTAGTGCCGTCAGAACAAAAGGCCCCATCATTTACGATGGTGAAGCAGGGATTGTGGAAGTCCTACGGAAATTTGGTGAATAGGCTCCTGCAATCCCTGGAGCAAGCTACCGATGAACAGACCCTCTGCAAGCTTTCGATCTGGTGCAGAGAGAATGGGTTCCAAGCTGAGCCCCACCTAGTATTCAAATCCGATGTGAAAGCCAAAAGCAAAGTGGCCGCCGGAGTCACGTCCGCCTTTGCGAGCACTTCAGGACCGGGACCGCCACGTGTAGGGTACGGCGCTCGGAAGATCTCGCGATGTACGGGAAGAATAGGGAACTAAGGCATATGCCATATTAGGTAAAGAGCAACGCTTATTGGCTATATAGGCATGCTTCCGCCTTTGCTACCTTTATAAGATCCAGCCTGCGTATATTAAACGCCATTTGCAGCATCCTCATATTGGTGTCTGTGCTCTCTGGCCCGGGCACGGGTTGGACGTGCCTGGCCGCCTCGGCGGACGGAGTTGATTGCCAATGTCAGGCAACACCACGCCACCGAAAACCGCTGGTGTTTGGAGATCCATCGCCAAACCCCCCGCCCGTGCCTGCCCCGGAGCCTGCACCTGCGGCGCCTACACCGTCTGTGCCCCCGCTTCCGGACCCGCCCCTGTCGCGCCTGAAGAACGGCCTGGCTGGGTCCAGGACTTGTTAGATAACCTCAAAAAAAAAAAAAAAAAGGGGGGGGGTGAATAAAGTGCGAATGAGATCAAGGAGACTTATGTTGCTGAAGGCTTGATGAAAGCCAGGAGGGAGGTGCAGAGGAATTTGATTCATCTTTTAAAAGTGGGGATTGTAGAACTGTAATGCTTTAAGTGAGGACAGAAACCGTTATTAGGGCTATTGTTTCTATTTGCTATGTTCATCTCTATTATGTGTTGTATCCTTTGTATATTGATGCTGACACGAGGTATGGTTGAAAGCTGGAAATTTGTATGATCCGTAGAGTCGTAAAACTGTTGTGCGAAATAGAATCCAAGATCTTAAGAAAGAAGATGCTTGCCTGCCCAGGCTGAGAGATAAGGATCGCGGAGGCGGCTGCTCAGCCAGGTTCACAGCCGACCTCCTCAGAAAAGCAGTTGAAGGCGGCTGCTCGACCGGGCTTGTAGCCAACTTAACTGCAAACATCCTCTAAATTAATTTGAAGGTCAAACACCTGAAAGGGAGGGAGATGAGAAAGGCAGGACCCTCAGACTGACGGCTGGGACCACTTACTGGTATGCGCGCCTGCGCAGCCGGGAGGGAAGATTATGTGACTGAAGGCGGAGTTTGTCCGCCCCCCTGGTCTGCCTGCTGGCACGTACTGGCCCTACGTGGCAGGATGCATCGGGCATAAACAGACAGTGCAGAGAGAGGCGGGGTGAGACTCCTAACACTGAGACCCATGTTGTCTCTGCGGGTGCGTCCGCCGAGTTAGGAGCCTGTCAGCAACCCTCTAATCTGCCAACTCGAGAGAATGTTCAATCTCAGTGTCCTGCCGATGACCAGTGGAACTCACTAGTGGAGTGCACAGCTACGTGAGGTCGTGCCACTGGACAGAAATTGTGTTTGTGCTGTTTGTGTCTGTGGTCTTTAGATCTTTATTGTGTAATATATATCAGCAGAGAGGGCTGAATAAGCACAACAAGAAAGTCTAGAATTTGAAAACGGGAAAGCCAGGAATAACTCAGACTACGGCGTCCCCCCCTACCTCCCCCGCCCACCCCCCCCCACCGATGGAGGACTGGGAGCCGTACTCTGACTTATATCATTGGACAGAGCTTAGGGGAATACTTACTAATTGATTTAAAAGATTGTTTTTTCACCATACCATTGCATCCTGAGCACCATGACATAGTGGAACATATGAACCAAACGCTGAAATGCCAGCTACGAAAAACGAAAAATTGGCAAGAGCAGTATATGTTTTAAATTTTTGAGATTGCACCAGGGTAGCCTGGTCCCTCGGATGGTCAAGCATAGGGCTGGGCTAAAGGGAGCCCTGACAGAAGTAAAAACGGGTCCGTGTAAGGTGATGCTGAGAGCCTGGAACACGGGAAAATGGACGGGAGCCTTGGACTAGATAACCTGGGGGAAAGGGTATGCTTGTGTCATTACGGATACTGGAACCTATGGGTGCGCTACAGCCGGGGATTCCATCCCCTGCCATGTTACCTCAGGGGTGGGATCTATTGATTGTGGATTTAAAAGACTGTTTCTATACCATTCCTTTACATCCGGAGGATTCCTCGAGGATCACCTTCACGCTACCTTCGGTGAACCGTGCAGAACCGGCACAGCGTTTCCAGTGGGTCGTCCTGCCTCAAGGTATGCGAAACATGTGTCAGATGTTTGTCGCTGCTACCTTACAGCCTCTCCGACAACGATGGCCTGATACCATCATCTACCACTATATGGACGACATCCTGTTTGCCCGAAAGACTCGATTCACGACAGAGGATGAGGAAGCGATCGCCAACACACTCAGCAGCTCCGGTCTGGTCATCGCTCCGGAAAAGGTACAGCATACCAGCCCATGGAAATACCTTGGCTGGGTTATTACAGAATCCACAGTCGCTCCTCAAAAGGTTACCTTACATGTGAATCTACGTACATTAACTGATGTGCAGACCCTAATGGGAGATCTACAATGGGTGCATTCATTGCTGGGTATTTCTAATGAGGACCTTGAGCCACTACGTCCTTGCTCAAAGGTACAGACGCTGGGAAGCCGATTTCGCTCACGCCAGCGCAGCAAGCCTGTGTTGAACGATTAGGGGAGTTAGTAGCTACGCGCTTATGCCCGCGGTATCTTCCAGGATTGCCTTTGCGCCTTCTCATTCTTTCACGGGAGAATTCCCTCACGGTGGTAGTCATGCAGTGGCAAAAGAAAAAAGGGGGAGAAGACTACCTTACAGTTTTAGAATGGATTTTCTCCTCAGTTCAACCGTGCAAGAGTGTGACCCCTCGGTTGGAAGCAGTGACTCACATGATCCGCCGTGGGAGAATTCGGGTGCTGGCAATCTCGGGGGGTGAGCCGGCGGCGATCCACCTTCCCCTGCAGGCGGCAGATTTGGAATGGGTCCTGTGGCACTCCACTGCGCTGCAGCTAGCGCTCTTGGAGTTCCCTGGGGAGGTGACTTCGGAAAGGCCTGCAGGAAAGCTTGGCCACTTCCTTACCAGCTATTCGTGGGTAGAAAGACCAAAGTGTGTAGAAAGACCTCTGCGTGATGGCCTCACGGTGTTCATGGATGCAGGAAAATCCTCCAGAAGGGCGGCCATCACCTGGAAGGAGAAAGACCTATGGAAAGCCCACACCCTACAAGCGGTAGAAGGTGACTCGTTGCAGACTTTAGAATGGGCAGCTGTCGCATGGGTGCTGATGCACTGGAAGGACACCCCGTTGAATATTGTATCGGACTCCCTGTACGTCGTCGGAGTAGTACAGCGAATTGAGGATGCTCTTTTGAAAGAAACTTCTAACCAGCGATTGTTCCAGCTGTTTCTACAAATCAAAAGAGCGGTGAGGTGGCGCTCGACGGCGTTCTGTATCATCCACGTCCGGAGCCATCAATGGACACTAGGTTTGGGGGAGGGTAACGATCGGGCTGACCGGTTAGTGAGCTTGGTGCGTGAGCATGGGCCACTGAGTTGTTTTGAAATCGCCCGTATTGCTCATGAACAGTTCCACACTAATGCCAAGGGCCTGATCCGGATGTATGGTATAACTATGTCCGATGCCCGCGGAATTGTGCAGGCCTGTCCCCAATGTAGTCATCATGGGCCAAGTCTGGGCATTGGTGTGAATCCCAGGGGCCTGAAGGCATTAGAGATATGGCAGATGGATGTCACACATGTTCCGGAGTTTGCTCGACTTAAGTATGTGCATGTGTCTATTGATACTTACTCGCATGTAATATGGGCAACCGCTCAGCCTGGGGAAAGAGTCCTTCATGTGAAAAAACATCTAACCGCTTGTTTTGCAGTATTAGGAGTCCCAGAAGTGATTAAGACAGACAATGGTCCGGCATATGCCAGTGACAGTGTTCGTCAGTTTTGCGAAAAATGGGGTATTAAGCATGTCAGGGGAATTCCAAATTCACCCACTGGCCAAGCCATGGTAGAACGGGCTAATCGCACCTTAAAAGATTACCTGATGAGATTTAAGGAAATGGCAGACCCAAAAGAACGGTTGTCCTATACACTGTTTGTATTAAACCATCTTTGTGTGTTTGGAGATGACACGGAACCCCCCATGTGGGTGCACGCGCAGCGGGTCCGTAGTCAAAAGATACAAGAATCATCTATGAGCGTGTGTTGCAGCTTGGAGCGGGTCAGGAATGCCAGACATCAACTTCATAGAAGCTGGAACTGACTTCGTTCATTAGCTTTTCATGCAGTACATTTATATGATTCTTAACAATTAGTGATGTAATTACACAGGCTCCTAATTGGTAGACAATGATCTAACTCAGACCCTTACAGCCCCCCTTACTTGTTCAGCTCATCCTTTTAGTTCAACAGCTCTTTTATTCCCTCTGACCTTGGTCTACTTTCTTATCTCCTAGTTAGCACTCCCTTTGTTCTTTCACTGAAACCTGAAGGCTGGAATTGAGCAGGCCTGCTGGGCAGCCATGTACGCGGCTCTCTAGCCATCCCTCTACAAGCGTGCACTACCGGCACCCTCGAACCGGGTTATGGGAGGGTCCAGCAGAAGTTGTATTCAATGGTCGAGGGCATATGTGTGTTTCTACACCCACAGGTCCACTATGGGTTCCCAGCAGATGGACTCGCCCTGCGAAAGGACCCACGGATACGAGGGAGCGTCCTGTCGAAAGGGACATGCAGGACAGTGGTGGGCAGAAGCGTTGCTGATGTTCTGGGTACTGGGCTCTGGGACGGAAGGGGCTCCAGGGTACCATCCACGGTTGTTTGATCCTCGACAGAACATCTGGGTGACCTTAGCTCGAGAGCTAAATACCACGCGCTTCTGCGCTAGTCTGGCCACCCCTAGTACCCCCTTTGTAACATGTCTAGTTGGGGTACCTGTGAACGAGACCACGTGGAAGTATTTCTGGAATGCAGTAATGGCAATGCCATCATTGGGGAATCCCCAAACTTTGAAAAGATTGACAGCACTCAAGAACTTGGCAACGGGAATCAACCGTTTCGATCTTTGGAGCCACAACCTGCCTGCAGGGCCCGAACCACAGGAGATAGAGCTAATAGATTCTCTTAATGCTTCTGTTTGCCTTTATATTAATGCATCGCATAAGGGTTGCACTTTGGGTTATAGTAATAATTGTCACAGTAGCTCTCAGGCGCCCACCTGGTTGCACCCAATCGGCAACGGGAGTCGTTGGAATAAATGGTGCGGTAAGATGTTCCACAATTCCTCACATCCGGGATCCAACCCTGTAACCCCTCGGACGTTGCCTGCAGGATATTTTCTCATATGCGGCAACCGGGCTTGGTCCGGAATTCCATCAAAGCCCATAGGAGGTCCATGTACAGTAGGCCAAGTAAGTATGGCTTTGCCCTGGGTCCATCCTAACAGCACCAGGGTCAAGAGAAGAACTCGGCGAATGGCGCGTAGCATAACCCAGATGGAGGACTGTAATGACAACGTCCGTCTCTGGTCCAAGTGGGAAGTAATTTTGACATCCTTCTTTGTACCGGGGGCGGCAGCGGCGCAAGCTCACAAAATCTTGGACACCCTATCCTGCTGGGTGGTTAAAAAGCAAATGTCACCAGTCATGTCCTCTCTAATCTTGCGCTAGATTTGTCACAGGTGCAACAGGCGGTGCTACAAAACAGAGCAGCCATCGACTTCCTGCTGCTAGCCCATGGGCACGGATGTGAAGACTTTGAAGGAATGTGCTGTATGGATCTGCAAGACCACTCTAAGGCAATCCACCAGCAAATCCAACAGCTGATGCAACACACCCAGGAGATACAGAAAGATGTGGGCTTCTTTGGACTGGATGGGTTTACTGGTCTATTGGGTATTGGTGGGTGGCTGAAATCCTTGCTTAAAACAGGTTTAATGCTTTTGATTATTATACTTTTAATCCTAGGTTTAGTCAGCTGCGCCTTTGCATGCTTAAGGCGAATGCTATCCTCGCATACTCATAAAGCCTGGTTAATGCAAAAGAAAAAAGGAGGACTTATAGAGGAATGGCTTGGAGATCGAGGACACCTTACAGCTCCAGGCGGCTGGTAAAACCTCGGCGATGAAATGATCGTGATTCCCTGAACTGCCTATCAGCAGATCAATAGACAACGGGTGCTGCTCAGCAGGACGTCGGACTCCTTGACTGGAAAAACCTTGCAGACCAACACGGACTTGGGGATGGGTGCATGTATTAGTAAATCGCGGCTAATATTACTAGTTGTTTTATTGTTCATGCCTTGTAGTTTTTGGCTGTGCTTTTGCATGTATTAGACATAAGGTATTCTCACTTACCAGCAAGGCTTGATTAGTGCAAAAGAAAAAAGGGGGAATTGTAGAGAAATGCTGTGCTGAGAATCTGCACTGTGCTGGGAATCTGCAACACCTGCGCCTTGCTGATAATGTACTGGGGAGTGTTAGTGAGTTGTCCTTGGCCGGCTGGGAAGGGGGAGCTATGTGGGAAAGAGTAGTTAGCCGTTTCGGGTAAACAACTTAGCAGGGCTGAGAAGAGCCTATGCGGCTGGGACATAGCAACCTCCCTAGCAACCAATCGTAGCTAACCTGGATATCCCTCAGATGCTTGTAGGTATAAATATATGCGCACTTCTGCTAATAAACGGAGCAAGATCTAAACTCATATTGGGATCGTGTCTTGTAATCTGGCTCGGCTCCCGTAAAGGCCTGTGCAGTTGTCCTGCGCCTGGTTCCAACAGAGTTCCACTGTTTAATTGCCGAATCCCATCCTCGTCGCCAATTATGTTCCAGATGGGCTCAGGATTCGGCAATAATCACACAGAACGAGATGTCTACATCGAGCATTTATTCAGGTGAAAGCGCATAAAAGAAGCAAAGTATGGATAACTACTCACAAGGTGATACCTGCCGGCGGGATACTGGATCTGAACATCCTCTCGAGATGGCAGATCAGAGAGAGAGAGTTGCTGACTGGCTCCCGCGGAGACAGCGTAGGCCTCAGAGTTAGGAGTTCCTCCCCCCACCTCTCTCTGCACTGTCCTCTCGATGCCCAGTGCATCCTGGCACGTAGGGTCAGTACGACCCAGGAGGCAGGCCGTGGGGCGGACAAACTCCACCTCTAGTTGCGCAACTCTCCCCCCTGGGTGCGCAGGCACACATACCAGTCGGGGGTCCAAGCACTCAATTCAAGGGTCCTGCCTTCCTCCTCTTCTTCCTCATTTCCGGGTGTTTGGCCTCCAAAGCTAGTTTGGATGATGTCTGCGGTTAAGTTGGCTACAAGCCCAGCCGAGCGGCTGGCTTTAACAGGTTTTCGGAGGGGACTGCCTGTGAACCGGGCTGAGCAGCTGCCTCCGTGCTCCTTATCACTCAGCCTAGGCAGGCAAGCATCTTTTCTCTCAAGGTCTGGCCTCTGCTTCCCACAGGAGATTTTTTTTGACTCTACAGATCATAGAAATTTCCATCTCCAGTACACCTAGTCACAGTCCAGCTGTGACTTCCTCGGGGTTCTTTGGCACTTCCCACCGTAATCCTTTGGCTCTCCTCACCGACACTCAGCTACCAAGCTCCGTCCCCACCGAACTCCCCTCGGCCCTTATTTACAATATTTACAAGATCACATTGGGGTCACCAGTTGTCAGGACGAACAGGGATGCATGCTATACGTAAGCTTTTATTGATCAAGCAGGTACAGTACTTCAGACCCCACGCTCGCGTGTGTATATGCGTGTGCACTCTCTCCCCCTCCCGAGTCCTTCTTTTATATCCTTCATCGTCATCATGGCTGCATGTTGATTTGTGATTGGCTGTTCCGCTTAGTTCCTCTTCATTGGCAACCTCCACGTCTTCACTTCCTTTAAGTTGTTTACTTGCTGCAGTCCGGGTTTTTTTCAATCTTGTTCAAGGACATGGTATCTTGAGAAGATCCCGGCTCTCAGACAAGCTGAAGGCCGTCCGACCAGCTCTCAGTCCCCACAAAAGGGCTTGGCATTAACATAATGTTTTATGGATATAAAAATCACTGCTACTTTGGCTACAGCACAGAGCCTGTCAGAAGTAGATGCAGATAAGGTGAGAAAGAGATGTAGAGGCCGTAGGGAAGCCAGAAGAAACTCAGCAGAGGTGAGGGAATGACAAGAAGCTGAGAACTCTGCTGTTCCTTTCCTAAACTGCAATTCCAGGAATGTTATATTAAGATTACAAGCTTCAGATTCTACTGCATCTTGCTAGAGAGGGCAGCAACTATAGGGAACATTACACAATTTGATAAGTATATGAAAGTATATGTCGAGTACAGACGGTGTATGGTTTTATCTTTTCATGTTCTTGTGCAAGGATAACTTGCAATCCTAGGAGATTTCAGTTCTAGGGTGTTATATAAAATAGTTGACAATGAATGTTAATACTTTTTTTTTTCTGCTCTGGTCAGTTATCCTTAAAGCAACTCCTGCAGATTCCATCTGGTTATCCTTATGTGACAGAGAAAAAGGCAGCACTACTTCTCTACTATAAGCTTCATCTGACTACTAATTTATTATGTGTTTTTTATGGTCCAGGCAGACTGAAAAATAAGAAACTTTCCTTTGTTGCCAGGAGACAAAGAGAATGATAAAGCTCAGGTATTTTCCTCCATACTATTTCTTCTGAATTGCAATAGTGTTGCAGGAGGAATACTAAGTACATACAAGACCTTCTGTACATTTTTTTTTTTTTTTTTTTTTTAGTCTGGACTGAAACCAAATAGTTTCCTAAAGGTATCCTGCTAACTTTTGTTATCATTTTTAGGAGTCATTACTACCAACATTGTCTTGGAATTGATTTCTCTATATAAGAGAAAGTTGGCAGGACTACAAGAAATATTTATAAATAAAATGGACAAATATTTATATATATAAAAAAGTTTATAAATAACATTTTAAAACTTGGGTTAGGAAATCCAACATACATTGAACCATATTTGAATAGATTTGAAAAAGCTCAAAAATCTCTTGTGTTCTTAGATATTCTATCCTACCCATCAAAGCTTCTAGAAAATGTTCCCCAAACTCTCAGTGATGGAAATTCCACACCTTTTCTTGGTTGACTTTGTTCTAAATAAAGGCAATTGGAATTATGCTTAGAGCTTCCCCATAAACTCTATCCCAAAACTCAGACATCTGTATGACACTCCAGACCTAACCTTTCCAACCTGAACCATAACCTCATCTTGCCAAATCCTCTAACGGAACTGCAATTTGCAGAACTTAGTTACAGGTTAAAAAGATGCAAGGTCAAACTTAATTTCTTACTGTCTGGAAGTCACCTAGCCTGTCATATATGATCCTTTCCTTCTTCTCACTCTCTTTGTGAGAAGATGATAGTAAATTTTATATCCTGTGTTATGGTGTCCAGCGCATTAGTTGCCAAACTTAGCAAGACTGTTTCTGTGTTAACATATGAAGTTGGCACTGGTACAAGCAGGATTATGCTGAAGTTCAGGTACTCTACTGAGTGGCCTTGGTCCCTTGTGCTGAGTGTGAAGAGTAAGGTCCTCTGAGTCAGAGAGCTTAAATTCTCTCTTCAGCAGCCCTAATAAATAAGAAATGCAAGACTTGGGTTTGTCGGTGGAAATTAGGCATTCTAGCTTCTGGGTCTCACTGTGCAGAGATTCCCTGTAAGAGAGGTGCTGTACCTGGGGACCACATTTCACAGATACTTTGGGTTATGTGGTTATGGGTGAGGTCATGGTGCAAGAGCCTGGGTACATCTCTTACCCAGGACTTAACAATAGACCCTCAGCAAATTCACATTGTAAATAAGGTTTGTTTACATTTCTGGTGACTATAATTGCACTGGCTGTAGGAATGAAATAATGAAATTGAAGGGGCACCTTGTCCTTCTATGAATAGTTGGGATTATTATGCATATATGAAATAGAGGAAAATCATTTAGTATTGTAGAGAAATGCTGTGCTGAGAATCTGCACTGTGCTGGGAATCTGCACAGTGCTGAGAATCTGCAACACCTGCGCCTTGCTGATAATGTACTGGGGAGTGTTAGTGAGTTGTCCTTGGCCGGCTGGGAATGGGGAGCCATGTGGGAAAGAGTAGTTAGCCGTTTCGGGTAAACAACTTAGCAGGGCTGAGAAGAGCCTATGCGGCCGGGACATAGCAACCCCCCCTAGCAACCAATCGTAGCTAACCTGGATATCCCTCAGATGCTTGTAGGTATAAATATATGCGCACTTCGGCTAATAAACGGAGCAAGACCTAACCTCATATTGAGTCCGTGTCTTGTAATCCGGCTCAGCTCCCGTAAAGGCCTGTGCAGTTGTCCTGCGCTGGTTCCAACATCTGGCGCCCGAACAGGGACCCAACGGCAGGGACGTCGGGACCTGACGGCAGGAAGGTGCTGTGGCAGGTCGGAGATCCTGTGTAGCCACGGCTGACGGAGGATCGCGGAATATCCTGGGTCGCTACGGCTTGACGAAGGATTGAGGAGCTGGGAAGCGGCGTCTGGTGTGAGGTACCCACACCGCCGGGACCGGGTGTTAGGCACGGGGTCCAGGGGCGGGGGCCGTTGAGCCGTCGGGGCCCCTCCGCGAAGACCGCCTTAACCATGGACTGGGGGGCGACAACACAGCTGCTATTGTATATTCTCGCCAAGCGAGAGGCGGCTGTGAGTACGAAGAAACTCTATGAGTTGTTACGATGGGCACAAGAGATGGGACATCTGCAAACTCTGGAACTTATGTATAGTGCCACTGAGTGGCAGGAGATAGGGGACTCTCTGCGACGCCACCATTGGGGGTAGTAAAACGGCTAAGGACTTGGGTTGTACGTGGCGAGAAGTAATGATAGCAAAGGTCCCTCTCACTCGCAATATCTGTTATGGGAACAGGAGTGGGAGAAACAAATCCAAAAGGTGGTGAGCGCACGTAATATCTCAGGAGATCCGTTGTATGGTGTGACTGTGTAGGTGCTTATGGGACGGGATCTCTATGGTGACCCCGCGACTTAGCTAACCTACTCGATGCCCATGTATAATGCTTCATGGAAGCAGGCGCTGTTTTTAGTGCCGTCAGAACGAAAGGCCCCATCATTTACGATGGTGAAGCAGGGATTGCCGAAGTCCTACAGAAATTTGGTGAATAGGCTCATGCAATCCCTGGAGCAAGCTACTGATGAACAGACCCTCTGCAAGCTTTCGATCTGGTGCAGAGAGAATGCGTTCAAAGCCGAGCCCCACCTAGTATTCAAATCCGATGTGAAAGCCAAAAGCAAAGTGGCCGCTGGAGTCACGTCCGCCTTTGCGAGCACTTCAGGACCGGGACCGCCACCGAAAACCGCTGGTGTTCGGAAGATCCATCGCCAACCCCTCCGCTCGTGCCTACCTCTGTGCCAGCGCCTGCGGCGCCTACACCGTCTGTGCCCCCGCTTCCGGACCCGCCCCTGTCGCGCCTGAAGAACGGCCTGGCTGGGTCCAGGACTTGTTAGATAACCTCAAAAAAAAAAAAAAAAAAGGGGGGGGTGAATAAAGTGCGAATGAGATCAAGGAGACTTATGTTGCTGAAGGCTTGATGAAAGCCAGGAGGGAGGTGCAGAGGAATTTGATTCATCTTTTAAAAGTGGGGATTGTAGAACTGTAATGCTTTAAGTGAGGACAGAAACCGTTATTAGGGCTATTGTTTCTATTTGCTATGTTCATCTCTATTATGTGTTGTATCCTTTGTATATTGATGCTGACACGAGGTATGGTTGAAAGCTGGAAATTTGTATGATCCGTAGAGTCGTAAAACTGTTGTGCGAAATAGAATCCAAGATCTTAAGAAAGAAGATGCTTGCCTGCCCAGGCTGAGAGATAAGGATCGCGGAGGCGGCTGCTCAGCCAGGTTCACAGCCGACCTCCTCAGAAAAGCAGTTGAAGGCGGCTGCTCGACCGGGCTTGTAGCCAACTTAACTGCAAACATCCTCTAAATTAATTTGAAGGTCAAACACCTGAAAGGGAGGGAGATGAGAAAGGCAGGACCCTCAGACTGACGGCTGGGACCACTTACTGGTATGCGCGCCTGCGCAGCCGGGAGGGAAGATTATGTGACTGAAGGCGGAGTTTGTCCGCCCCCCTGGTCTGCCTGCTGGCACGTACTGGCCCTACGTGGCAGGATGCACCGGGCATAAACAGACAGTGCAGAGAGAAAGGGGCGGTGAGACTCCTAACACTGAGACCCACGTTGTCTCTGCGGGGACGCCCGCCGAGTTAGGAGCCTGTCAGCAACCCTCTAATCTGCCAACTCGAGAGAATGTTCAGTCTCAGTGTCCTGCCGACAACCAGTGGAACTCACTAGTGGAGCGCACAGCTACGTGAGGTCGTGCCACTGGATAGAAATTGTGTTTGTGTCTGTGGTCTTTAGATCTTTATTGTGTAATATATATCAGCAGAGAGGGCTAAATAAGCACAACAAGAAAGCCCAGAATTTGAAAATGGGAAAGCCAGGAATAACTCAGACTAGGGCTGGGCTAAAGGGAGCCCTGACAGAAGTAAAAATGGGTCCGTGTAAGGTGATGCTGAGAGACTCGAACACGGGAAAATGGACGGGAGCTTTGGACTTGATAACCTGGGGAAAAGGGTGTGCTTGTGTCGTTACAGATACTGGAACCAGATTGGTGCCAGCAAAATGGGTGAGACCTTGGCTGGAAACAAACTCACATACATCAAACGTAGCAGGCAAGCAGCCGGTACCCTAGCTGTGGAAAGCGTGAGCCTGCAGAAGAACAACATGGGAGGAAGATGTGTTACTGTTATTATTAGCTGTATATTGTGGCTTTTAGGAGGTAATGTTACTTTCAATGCTATTATAGAAGCTCATGCTACTTTTAACACTAATGGATATGTTATGCTTCTTAGTCGGATTGTTAATTATACCCAAATTAAGAGTTGTTGGCTTTGTGGGACAGCAGATCAATTTGATGCACTGGTGTTAGGTATTCCTTTGAGCAACTGGACAGACCTGAATCCATATAGCTTACTCAATACGTCATATCAGTGTACACAGGAGAATGTCCCAATGGAAGGAATGCCTTTTACACCTCAATTGGTTAGTAACATGGTGCCTTATATATATTATAACTTATCAGGCCCGAATCTAGGCACCTTTCAAAACAGAACAGGCCATTGGATGACCACAAAGCTTAAATTGACCCATCCTATCAGTGCACACAGGAGAATGTCGCAATGGAAGGAATGCCCTGAACTCCTGATACACCTCATGGTCGTCTCCAACCCAATCTCAGTGTTTGCCCTCATCATGCAGTGGCAAAAGAAAAAAGGGGGAGGGATTTGGAATGGGCCTTGCGGCACTCCACTGCGCTGCAGTTAGCGCTCTTGGAGTTCCCTGGGGAGGTGACTTCGGAAAGGCCCGCAGGAAAGCTTGGCCACTTCCTCACCAGCTATTCGTGGGTAGAAAGACCAAAGTGTGTAGAAAGACCTCTGCGCGATGGCCTCACGGTATTCACGGGTGCAGGGAAAACCTCCAGAAGGGCGACCATCACCTGGAAAGGAGAAAGACCTATGGAAGGCCAACACCCTCCAAGCAGTGGAAGGTGACTCGTTACAGATCGGACTCCCTGTACGTCGTCAGAGTAGTACAGCGAATTGAGGATGCTCTTTTGAAAGAAACTCGTAATCAGTGATTGTTCCAGCTGTTTCTACAAATCAAAAGAGCTGTGAGGTGGCGCTCGACGGCGTTCTGCGCCATCCACATCCGGAGCCATCAATGGACACTGGGTTTGGGGAAGGGTAACAATCGGGCTGACCGGTTAGTGAGCTTGGCGCGTGAGCATGGGCCACTGAATCGTTTTGAAATCACCCGTATTGCTCATGAACAGTTCCACACTAATGCCAAAGGCCTGACCTGGATGTATGATATAACTCTATCCGATGCCTGCGGAATTGTGCAGGCCTGTCCCCAATGTAGTCATCATGGGCCAGGTCTGGGCATTGGTGTGAACCCGGGGGCCTGAAGGCATTAGAGATGTGGCAAATGGACATCACACATGTACCTAAATTTGGACACCTCAAGTATGTCCACGTGTCCATAGACACCTACTCCAAGTTTGTGTGGGCCACAGTGCAGACCGGCGAAAGGGCCCTACATCTCTGCAGGCATCTAACCACATGTTTTGCGGTCATGGGCTCACCCGAGCACATCAAGACGGATAACGGTCCAGCCTGTGTCAGTGAGTCTGTCCGACGCTTTCTGATGAGCTGGGGAGTAAGGCATACCACCGGGCTCCCAAACTCTCCAACTGGTCAGGCTATAGTGGAGCGCACAAACAGGACACTCAAGGACTATTTGCAAAAGTTCAATTCAATAGCGGACCCAAGAGAGTGTTTGGATAAGGTTCTATTTGTATTAAATCATCTCTGTGTCTTCGGGGACAATGTTGATCCGCCTGTTGTAATCCATGCCACCTGTGTTAATGCAGGCACTCCCACTAAGGAAATGATGGTTAATTATTGTAACCCTAGAACGGGGATCCGAGGGCCCCGCCACTGTCATATTTAATGGTCGAGGGCATATGTGTGTTTCTATGCCCACAGGTCCGCTATGGGTTCCCAGCAGATGGACTCGCCCAGTAAAAGGAGTCGCGGACGCGAGGGAGCGTCCTGTCAAAAGGGATATGCAGGACAGTGGTGGGCAGCAGCGTTGCTGATGTTCTGGGTACTGGGTTCTGGGATGGAAGGGGCTCCAGGGTACCATCCACGGTTGTTTGATCCTCGACAGAACATCTGGGTGACCTTAGCTCGAGAGCTAAATACCACGCGCTTCTGCGCTAGTCTGGCCACCCCTAGTACCCCCTTTGTAACATGTCTAGTTGGGGTACCTGTGAACGAGACCACGTGGAAGTATTTCTGGAATGCAGTAAAGGCAATGCCATTGTTGGGGAATCCCCAAACTTTGAAAAGATTGACAGCACTCGAGAACTTGGCAATGGGAATCAACCGTTTCGATCTTTGGAGTCACAACCTGCCTGTAGGGCTCGAACCACAGGAGATAGAGTTATTAGACTCCCTTAACGCTTCTACTTGCCTTTATCTTAACGCATCGCAGAAGGGTTGCGCTTTGGGTTATAGTAATAATTGTCGCAGTAGCTCTCAGGTGCCCACCTGGTTGTACCCAATCGGCAACGGGAGTCGCTGGAATAAATGGTGTGGTAAGATGTCCCACAATTCCTCACATCCGGGATCCAGCCCTGTCACCCCTCGGACGTTGCCTGCAGGATACTTCCTCATATGCGGCAACCGGGCTTGGTCCGGAATTCCATCAAAGCCCATAGGGGGTCCATGTACAGTAGGCCAAGTAAGTATGGCTTTGCCCTGGGTCCATCCTAACAGCACCAGGGTCAAAAGAAGAACTTGACGAATGGCGCGTAGCATAACCCAGACGGAGGACTGTAATGACAATGTCCGTCTCTGGTCCAAGTGGGAGATTTATCACAGGTGCAACACGCGGTGCTACAAAACAGAGCAGCCATCGACTTCCTGCTGCTAGCCCATGGGCACGGATGTGAAGACTTTGAAGGAATGTGCTGTATGGATCTGCAAGACCACTCTAAGGCAATCCACCAGCAAATCCAACAGCTGATGGAACACACTCAGAAGATACAGAAAGATGTGGGCTTCTTTGGACTGGATGGGTTAACTAATTTATTGGGTATTGGTGGGTGGCTGAAATCCTTGCTTAAAACAAGTTTGATGCTTTTGATTATTATGCTTTTAATCCTAGGCTTAGTCAGCTGTGCCTTTGCATGCTTAAGGCGAATGCTATCCTCCCTTAGTCATAACGCCTGGTTAATGCAAAAGAAAAAAGGAGGACTTATAGAGGAATGGCTTGGAGATTGAGGACACCTTATGGCTCCAGGCAGTTGGTAAAACCCTGGCGTTGAAATGATCGAGAGTCCTTGAACTGCCCATCAGCAGATCAATAGACAACGGACGCTGCTCAGCAGGACGTCGGACTCTTCGACTGGAAAGACCTTGCAGACCAACATGGACTTGGGGATGGGTGCATGTATTAGTAAATCGAGGCTAATGTTACTAGTTGTTTTATTGTTTATGTTTTGTATTCTTAGCTGTGCTTTTGCATGTATTAGACATAAGGTATTCTCACTTACCAGCAAGGCTTGATTAGTGCAAAAGAAAAAAGGGGGAATTGTAGAGGAATGCTGTGCTGAGAATCTGCACTGTGCTGGGAATCTGCACAGTGCTGAGAATCTGCAACACCTGCGCCTTGCTGATAATGTACTGGGGAGTGTTAGTGAGTTGTCCTTGGCCAGCTGGGAATGGGGAGCCATGTGGGAAAGAGTAGTTAGCCGTTTCGGGTAAACAACTTAGCAGGGCTGAGAAGAGCCTATGCGGCCGGGACATAGCAACCCCCCCTAGCAACCAATCGTAGCTAACCTGGATATCCCTCAGATGCTTGTAGGTATAAATATATGCGCACTTCGGCTAATAAATGGAGCAAGACCTAACCTCATATTGAGTCCGTGTCTTGTAATCCGGCTCGGCTCCCATAAAGGCCTGTGCAGTTGTCCTGCGCTGGTTCCAACATCTGGCGCCCAAACAGGGACCCAACGGCAGGGACGTCGGGACCTGACAGCAGGAAGGTGCTGTGGCAGGTCGGAGATCCTGGGTCGCCACGGCTGACAGGGGAAGATCCACGGGCGGAAGATCCCGGGTCGCCACGGCTTGACGGAGGATTGCGGAATATCCTGGGTTGCTACGGCTTGACGAAGGATTGAGGAGCTGGGAAGCGGCGTCCGGTGTGAGGTACCCACACCGCCGGGACCGGGTGTTAGGCACGGGGTCCAGGGGCGGGGGCCGTTGAGCCGTCGGGGCCCCTCCGCGTAGACCGCCTTAACCATGGACTGGGGGGCGACAACAGTGCAGTTGTCCTGCGCTGGTTCCAACATAGTATATTTTTTTAATTGATAGCCATGCTATGACAGAAAAATAGTCTATGTAGCTTAGTATGCCATCTTTCTGTGTGGTCGTTAAGAGATGGTTAGGCAAAACTATATCAATCTGGACAAGTGGAAAATGATTCTTCCTCCTATGATCCTCCCAATATCTAAAAATGTCCTCAGATTGCTAGTATTCTGTTACATTTATGCACTCATCAGCTCTTGAAATCAATTCACAGATATCTCTAATCTAGAATTTTCTGCATCTCTGTCACCAATGACATCTCATGGCAATGTTTTCCACAATTTACTTATGTTCTGCTGGAAAATTACTCCAAAATGTCCCTGGGTTTTAAATTCACTGCCTCATAATTTCATAGTAGGAGACTACTATTCATAGTTAATTCTCAACGCTATTTGTCATTTGACAGCTAGACCATACACATTCAGTCATCTATTCTGCTATGAAGAGTCCTTGGATACTTGGTTTCCTATGGAAGTTGCTCAGAAGTTGTCCTATGTGCATCACTTGTTACCTACTCAAAGACATGCTTTTCCACTTAAAAAAAAGTGCCCTTTCAGCCTCAGGGAGAGTCATGAATATGATCTAACTGGAGATAAAAGCAGTATGAACATTGGGAAATGGTCTTTTAAAAAAGCTCACAAGGCTGAATGCCTGGTAGATATATAGTGCTGACCTTGGCAAGTTTACCTTGCTGTCAAGGCTCTTATTGTTCCAAGATAAAAACAATGACTAATTTGTACTTATTAACTGCAAGGGAATAAAAGAATGCACCTTTACTAGCTGTCGACACACACCTTCAGACCTACACACAAGCAGAGCCTGAGCTGAATTTCAAATACTTCACGCCCTCACAGATGACTATTGGTTAAGTGTACTAAGAAAATAACCTTTAGCCACTTACTATGCAAATTTGAATGACTTGCCTATGGGAGGATGTGAATAGAAAGGAGGAAGGAGCCTTGTTATTGTCATAATGAATAAGTCTGAAATATCCTGATTCTAATAAGCTTAATTGTTTGAATCATCATGTAAGCAAACTTCAAAGAATGAGTGAATAGTGTTTATCAAAACAAACAGTGTAAATATTATAAGAGAGGTTAATGAATTAACTTTTGATTGGGTCAAAATCACTTTTCTAAAAAGAGGAGATGACTATTTTCCTGACCTTTTAAAACATAAACCTGAATCTTCATCTGGCTGACAGCCTCATCACATTTCTCATGGAAGTGAAGAGCCAAGGAGATGGAGAGCTCCAGGAATAACAGCAGGAGATGATAACAGCTCTATCACTGCATTGCATGTAAGTGAATCACTTCTTAACAATATTGACCTGAGAGGTTCTTGTGGGATTAGTTTATTCCATAGCTGGAGATTGGGTCTACCTAACAGCTCTTTCACTAGTTCAGCTTCACTGGCCCTCAGGCTCGAGACACAGGTTGGCCATATCTAGTTAAGGGAGAAGTAGTAGTAGCTAAGCTATTTTGAGAGATCTGGCTGTACTATATAACTGAGTTGAAATCAATTAGTACTGCAAAAGAAATTATCTGAATATCCTTTTTGTAAGAGTAGGTCAGGGCTTTTGTGTAGAATAGGTTCAATGCCACTTTTGTTAAACAGTGGTCAAATCCATGTTTCTGAAACACATGTATCTAAACACAACTAAAAAATAACAACTTACTCTGTTAAGCCCTGACATTTTTTTTTGAGATAAAAATTCTCAAATGTACAATAATTAGGTGTGAATGATGCATAGCTCTCATACCCTGATATAAATATATAAAGTATATAATATAATTGTTCTTGTTCATGTGTAGTTGTAAGTGTATTTACATATTCTAAATAGATTGATATGCCTTTCATGCAATGGAAAAGAATATTTTCTAAAGGATAGGATAGTATTTAGTAAACAGACTAGTTTCAGGTAAAATTTGCGTGTGGAACTCTGCAGCTCCAAACCGCAGATCATAATCATAGCTTTTAACTGATGATGCATAATACTTTTTTTTTTTTTAAAGCATCTTGGTGTTGTTCTAATTTTAGTCAAAAACTATTTCCACTGTTTATGAAAATCTAAAGTTCAGTTAGCTATTGAATTCCTCATTACCATATTTTGCAAATTGATGTTGTCAGTTATTTAAATTACAAATTGTTCAGGATATAGAACTACTTTCTGTTATAAAAAGGTCAGTTTCTGACATCAAAATCCAGTTTATCAGTCAAACCAGTGAACTGACGGCCCTGGTCAGCACAGTAGGATGATAAAACCCAGCTTTGAAGTATATAATCCTCTTATTAGTTATATAAGACAGGCTAGCAGGAAATTTCCCAAATGAGGTCTTAAACTGTGTTGTTCTCCAGTCATTCAAAACCATCCAAAAATCTCAGTAATGACATTTCAAGCCTATCTTAGGTAGAAAGAAGTAATTATAATATTTAGCATCTTAAATTAATAGGAAATATGCCCACTGTTGTTGTTCCTTTCCCATTTCTCAGTCTGCATTATTTTTGTTTGCTGCAATATTTTTCAAACATGCTGGGGCCCTAATGAGTTAATTTCTTTTCTTCTCACATACAGTCTTTTCAGTGAGAAGAGGGTCTGAGAAAACATTAAAAACACACCCACTAAAACAGCTTTGTTCCTTTCTTAATTTTTGAACGTACTTCAAAGCTGGTACCTATAGGGCAGTGCAGTGTGTGTGCTCTTGGTTTACAGAGAAAAGTTGGATTTAGAGGTTAGAGATCTCCATTCTCTCATTTAATGTTCTAACTCTGCGACATATTTTAATTCACAGGCATGTCATGCTGATTTGGCTGATAATGGTTTCTATTAATTCCACATGCTGTACCAATTAAAATCTGGGCATGAGGATGGGGCCAGCCTCTTCAGTGGTGGCCTGTCGAGGGTCACTCAAATGTTGAGGCACACTCCACAAATCAGAGTGAGCAGCACTTTAATATGAAGGTGGTTTAACTTGTGGCGAGTGCCGAAGCCTTCTCCACAAGCCGGAGTGAACAACACCTCTCTGGGAAGTGAAGTCAACTCCGCCCTGCTGTTGTCTGTAGCAGGGCTTTATACCGGTGCAGGTGGGCATGCGCTGAGGAGCAGCCCTCATTGGCTACAGGCTCCCAGCTGATTGGTTCTCCTCCAGGTGCTTGGTTGCTAGGCGTCGGTCCAGTTCCCCACAAACTCCACTTTCCTATATATTCTTACTAAGGCCCCAACATCTCCCCCTCTTTTTTCCAAAAAACAAAAATTAGCAATAAACATTGCAACATTTACAAAAAACAAATTAACATAGCTGTAATCCTCAGCATTTCCCCTCTTTTTACAAAAAACAAAAATTGGCAATATCATGCACCAAATTATTACAAACAAAAACAAAGTAACATAGTTGCAAGCATAAATATAACCATTCTGGTTACGCATAAGTAACAATTTCTATAATTCATGGTCCATTAATTGTTTCTGTCCTTTCGCAACCACGGTCGTACCCACTTGGCTGGTACCCAGGTCGCTCCGTCTCCTCCAAGTACGCAAGCATATCCTCGTCCCCATGTAACTAACTCAACTGGACCTTCCCAGATGTGTTTCTGTGGACAAAAGACTTCCACCTGTACCTTCTTTCCCGAAAGGTCAGCTGAATTTTTTGAAAAATGAGTGAAAATGGGTACGTTGTCATCATTTCTAGGGTTGAGCCAATTCAAAACGTAGCATGCTTTACTTGTTAACTCATAGGGACCCATCTCCCCCTCTTTTTTCAAAGCAGACAATAATTGTTTTAAATTTCGATGGTGTCGCTCGATGATGGCCTGACCACCCGAATTATACGGGATACCCATCTGATGGGTTATTCCCCATTGCTGAAAAAAGTTTACAGATGTTGCTCTTATACGCCGGTGCATTATCTGTTTTTATGATGTCCGGTTTTCCTAAGACAGCAATTACCTGAGCCCAGTGTTTGCAGGCTGACTTAGCGTTTGTAGAAGTGGCTGGGGTCGCCCAGAGAGCCTTTGAACAGGTATCCACCGTAACATGTAGATATTTTAGTCGGCCAAAAGGAGCGAATTCCGTAACATCCGTCTGCCATATCTGCCTCGGTTGTAGTCCTCTTGGGTTGGTCCCCATTTCCTGTAAAGGGGTCAGTCTTGCGCAATCCGGACAGGCAGCAATGATAGCACGAGCTGCCGCTCGGGAAATTTTAAATTCACGTTGTAACGCTCGAGCAGATTGATGAAAGAATGAATGAGACGTTGATGCCTGTTGTTCCGCCGAACAAGAAATACCCGCTGCTGATACGGCACTGTCTATGACTGCATTACCTTCTGTTAAAGGGCCCGGTAATGCAGTATGACTACGAATATGCGATACCCAAAAGGCATGCTTTCTTTGTTGAATGATGTTCCACAGCTGGACGAACAAAGCTTGGAGATTATGGTTATTTACATGTCCTATAATTGCCCTATGAATTCTTTGAACGATGCCTACTACATATAGTGAGTCAATAACTATATTCATGGGCCGATCATGAAAAGTTAGAAATGCCCAAATTACTGCTTTTAATTCTAGAACCTGCACGGATGCAGTTTCCCGTCGAATCTGAGTTTTCCAACGATCTGACTCCCGGAAAGCGTACCCATATTTCCCAGTTTTGCTGCTAGCATCTGTGAATACAGTAATCGCGTTTGATAATGGTCTTAAACTCTGGATTTCTCGTTCTTCCAGCTCCAAAGAGGTGTGAAAGAGAGGATGCTTGGGATAATGATTGTCCACTCTAATGCCCTGAATAGCTAAAGCAAATTCTGTGCTTTTCAAACACCATTCTTCAACTAACTCCAGAGTCTTTAGAGGCAGGATAATACTATCAGGCTCTCTGCCAGCAATTGTTCGTACGCGTTGCCGGGCTTTCAAAATTCCCATTCCAATTGCTTCATGCCTTTGAGTTAGGGTGCGTCGCAAGTGGCTTGGGAGAAAAACCCATTCCAGTACAAACAGAATTCCTTTTTCATCTATCTGGGCGATAATTATCGCCACCTCCCTTTCCCGATTATAGACCACCAAGGATATTGGTAATCTTTCCTGGAACCTGTAGGCCGCTGTTTCTGCTATCTTTTCCTCGATTCGTTCTAAAGCTGCGACAGCCTTTGGGGTTAAGCTCCGCTTTTCTGCAGGCTCTTTAGCTCCCCTAAGCAGTTGAAGCAACGGCTCCATTTCCACATTTGTAATGCCGCAAAAATTCCTAATCCATTGGATGTCTCCCACCAATTTTTGTACACAGTTAACGGTGTCAATTTTCATCTGCAATTTAAGCTTCTGGGGTCTAATTCTGGCTTCTGTGATGACCATACCCAGATAATTCCAAGAAGCTTGCCTTTGAACCTTTTCAGGGGCAATGACCAGGCCAAATTCCTTTAGACAGTTAATTAGCTCCTCTTCCTGCTCAGCTGGCAAAACTTCAGGGCTTGCTATTAAAATATCATCCATATAGTGGTATGTGATCAAGTCGGGGTGCTTTTCCCTCCAGGGTTTCAGGGCCAAACTCACAAACCATTGACAGATGGTTGGTGAATTTTTCATTCCTTGGGGAAGAACTACCCACTGGTATCGCTCCGATGGGCCTTCCCTGTTAATTGTAGGCACCGTAAATGCAAATTTTTCACTGTCTTCTGGGTCAAGCGGTATATTAAAGAAGCAATCTTTTAGATCGATTACTAACAAATTCCATGCCTGTGGGAGCATAACAGGTGAGGGCAACCCTGGTTGTAGAGCTCCCATGTTTTCCATGCATGCATTAACGGCTCTGAGATCCTGTAACAACCTCCACTTTCCTGATTTTTTCCTGATGGTGAAAATAGGAGTGTTCCAGGGACTTGTTGACGGCTTAATATGACCCTGATCTAACTGTTCTTTAACTAATTCCCTTAGATGATGCAGCTTTTCCTCCGGTAACGGCCATTGGTCCACCCATACAGGGTCCTTTGTAATCCATTTTAGCTTTAAAGTAGGGCGGAAGCTGCCCCCAATGGCCGCTAGGGAAAATGTGACTGCAAAGTGACACCCCACTGGGCTAAAACATCCCTGCCCAGCAACCACAGTGAGGTACACATCACATACGGTTTTACCTTGGCCCTGTTTCCTTCGTCATCTATAACAGTCACGAAATATTGACTAACCTGCGTAGGAGATTGCCCCCCGATCCCTGTCACAGGGGTATCAATCTCCTGCAGATCCCACTGTGGTGGCCATGCGAATTTAGGGATGATAGTAATGTCAGAACCGGTATCAAGCATCATGGCCACATTGGTAAGACGAGTGCCGTCTGGTCCTTCCATGCTCACAATTTTTGTCGGCCGCTGAGCAGTTATCTTTTCGCAAAAAGCAACCTGAGGGGGTCCGGAAGATCCAAAGCCCTTATTTCCCCGTCGGGTCTGTCCAGGATTGGGGATTGCAGCTCGAAAAGGTATCAGTTGAGCTATCCTGCTCAATGCCGGAATAGTGATGGGAGGATTAAATATTTTCACCATTATGCCAATATTGCCGGAATAATCAGCATCAATGCACCCTGGTAACACAAAAATACCCATTTTTGAGGCTGATGAACGGCCAATTATCAGAGCGGATAGGCCCTTCCCCAAAGGACCAGTGCATGTTGATTCTAAAATATGCACGTCAGAATCTCTAATCACTGTGGATTTTGCCACAGAGAGGTCGACTCCTGCACTTCCTCGGGTTGCGGCAGAGAGTTCGTGGAGGCAGCCATTGTCTGGGGATACTTGTTCGCCGCGTCCCTCACAACGCGGCGGCTCCTGTTTCCTTGTATTGGCATGCCGTTCTTGCGGAACGGTGATCAGCACTCCGCTGCCTTATGCCCGAACCTTTGACATCTCGTACAGGTCCCATTAAATCCTCTCGGGGCTATACCTTCCATCCTGAATCTGTTAGGACACTTCCTCCTCATGTGTCCTAATCGACCACATAGGAAACATGTCCCATGAAATCTCTTGTCTTCCTTTCTAGACATTCTTTCTCCTTTAATTGCTGCGGCCAAAGCCGCACCATGTATTTTTGCTTTTTGTTCTTCCTCCATCAATGGCGCTCGGGCACAGGTCTCTATCATTTGGACAATTGAAGCTCCTGGTGGCAAAGTAGCTAACAGTTGCTTGCAAGTTTGGTTTGCGTTTTGAACTGCTAGATCCTTTGCCAATATTGCTTTCATTTCCGCAGGCACATTAGGTGCCATATCCAGGGCTTCCTTCAGTCGATCAACAAAGTTGAAAAAAGACTCATTCGGCTTTTGTGTTATTTTGGTGTATGGCAACTGTGGTGTTCCTATTTGTGGTAGTGCAAGAAAAGTGGCTAGCGCTGCATTTTTTGATTGCTGTAGTATCCTGGGGTGGAGCGCTGCCTGGGCCTCGGTTGCCCGGTAACGCCCATTCCCCATTAGTTGATCAAGGGCAGCAACCCTTAATGGATCGTCCATACTGCGATTTAGATTCTCCAACTGTTTTTCCTCTAATCTTTCCTGCCATTTTGCTAACCAAAGCATATAGGCAGTAGAGGAAAGCAGGAGCTCCATTATCACTCTGCTATCCGCAGGCACCATATGGGAATATTTAAACAGAGCAGAGACCTGATTTCTCACCAACTTATTGTCATGCCCATACTGCATTACTGTTTTTTGTATGCCTTGAACAAATTTCCAATCAAGAGGTTCCCACCTGGGGCCCTGGGCTCCCATTACTACAGGAGCTGCTAGTGGTGTTAATACAAATTCTCCTTGTAACTGAGCATTCTCTATGAGCCCTTTATACCATGCTCCCGCATTAAATGTTGGATTAACAGGTGGCATGTCCTCATCATTACTTCCACCTGCAGTGGAAGTGGCTGGGAGCTCCGGCAACAATCCTTCTTCAGCTGGGTCACTTCCTCCAGCTGCTTTCTTTTGAATCTTAGGAGCATCTTTTCATGCCTCCCACTGCTCCAATTGTTTGTCTACATTTTCCAACCCTTCGACTATAGCCCTATGGGCAGCCTTATAGGCTGCCTTCACATCTCTGGCCTTGGACCCACCGTCTAGTCGCCGCATTTGTTCTAATAATTCTGTCATTCTCTCTGCCTGTCCCCAAAGTTCTTGTCACATTTTTTGAACCACGGCATTATCATCGTCCGATCCATCTGGGATTGGTGCTTTAATTGGGTCCACTTCCATTTTGGGCGCTGTGGGGGTTGGTCGCTTTTCCCCCCTCCCATTCGGGTGCTGTGGGGGGTGGTCGCTCCTCCCCCTCCCACGGGGGGAGATACTCATCCACTCCCCCCCATACTTCTTGTTCGGCCAAAGTTACCGGACATGCCTGTTTAGGTGAGGTTACCTTTCTCTTATTATCTATTTTCTTACACTGAATTGGCTCAGTATTGTTGGTACATTCAGAACTTTCAGACCCGTTTTCCTTTTCTTCTCCATGGAGCACTTCCCAAAACGCAATAGCAACTAACCGCTCAAACATAGGCCATATGAGACGAAATATCTTTGTGAGGCGCCACGCTTCCTCCGAGCCTAATTGTACACCATCCCATAGTTCTCTTCCTACTCGCTCCCATGATTCAAATTTATATGCTTGGGAAGCTTCTTCTATGATTTTTCTCTTCTTACAAAATAGCAATAAATCAGTTAACTCAGTTTTCGAGACCTCAATCTTAGTTTTTTGAGCAAGCCTTACGAAGCATTCAACAGTATCATGTTCCATTGCTGTTGCAGCAACTTCCACTCTAGATGCGGCAATTCCCATTCTGACTCACCAGGTCGTGGTCACAATCCGCTTTTCTCCAGTAAGATCCCTCGCGTTCTCGCACAATCACGTCGGGGTCACCAGATGTCGAGGGTCACTCAAATGTTGAGGCACACTCCACAAATCAGAGTGAGCAGCACTTTAATATGAAGGTGGTTTAACTTGTGGCGAGTGCCAAAGCCTTCTCCACAAGCCGGAGTGAACAACACCTCTCTGGGAAGTGAAGTCAACTCCACCCTGCTGTTGTCTGTAGCAGGGCTTTATACCGGTGCAGGTGGGCATGCGCTGAGGAGCAGCCCTCATTGGCTACAGGCTCCCAGCTGATTGGTTCTCCTCCAGGTGTTCGGTTGCTAGGCGTCGGTCCAGTTCCCCACAAACTCCACTTTCCTATATATTCTTACTAAGGCCCCAACAGTGGCCACTGATAGGACTAGAGGTAATGGCCACAAACTGAAACACCAAAAGTGCCACAGGAACTTAAGGAAAAATTTCTTAACAGTGAGGATGATGGAGCACTGGAACAGGTTGCCAAGAGAGGTTGTGGAGTCTCCTTCTCTGGAGATCTTCCAAACCCGCTTGGACATGGTCCTGTACCACATGCTCTAGGTGACCCTGCGTATGCAGAGGAGGTGGACTAGATGACCTCTAGAGGTCTCTTCAAACCTTAACGATTCTATGATTCTATGATGAATGGAAGACAGAGGAGGTTATAATTCCAAAATATTTCTTTGAAGTGTAGCTCTATCTGAACAAAAAAGAGCTGCTAAACATTATACTGTGGGCTTGTGTATGGTATCTCAATTAATCCTTATCAAACATGCCCAGGTTACAATAAACAAGGTTTTTATTTCCGAAGCTGCCAACCTTGACAAGCTGATGCAGTCTGTCAGAGGCACACTAGGATCTTTACATCACACATTACATGACCACTAAGAAAGATTCTGACAGCCAAAATGTCTCCTCAGTTGCACTCCTGCAATCCTGTTACCTCCACGACGTGTCGTCAGTGACACCAGAGCAAATCTCTCCTGTGCAAGGGAGCTTTGCAGCTGCGGGGAGCAAAGGACCCAAGGGAGAACTGGGGACATTTTTTGCCTTCCAAAGCATTAGGGTTTGGGGAGAGGCATGGAAAGAAGGTGGTATGAAAAATATCAAACACGGTTTCTATGTTTTGAGGTTGTATTTCTCAGTGAAACTTTCCACAGCTGACACATCAAGTATACCAGTTATTTTTTAGAAAGCAAAATATATTTCTTACTGATGTAAGAAATATATAGGTAACCTATATAGCAGTTACCTATATAGGTAACTGCTTTGTGCTTTTTTTATTTTTTTTTTTGTCAAGTGCTAGTTACTTAGAAGATTGTGCATTTCCTGCTTTTTTGTCCTTTCATAAATGGATATATTTTTAAGCACATGTAGAACACTTTGAGTGAACAACATTAATATAAGTAATAAATTACAAACATTATTCTTCCACTGTTTATGATTTGCATTCTGTAGTTATCCAGTTAATTAGTACTAGGCTGCATCTGGACCTTCATGTTGGGGCAGCTCCCTATATATACCATAATTTATGTCCTAAATGGTTCTGTAATAGTTGGAAGGGGAAAAAAAAGTTGCTAGATGATCATCAGCAAAGGAACAGTATTAGAAAAGTGAAGGAAGTAGCTAGCAGTCTTTAAGGAAAATATATAAATACCTTTAAGAAAATTATTTTCACTTTGAGAGTTACCTTTAGATACATTGTATTGTGAAAAAGTCAACATGTATCTTTAACTTGAAAAAGACAGATACAAGCCTTGGTGACAGGCATGTGAGCAAAATTCACTTTTTCAAAGGGGATGTTGCTTCTCTAAAAACTATTTGACTTGTAATACTGCAGTTGCAGAAGAGGGTGTTTCTATTGAATTAAATTAAATTTTAATTCCTCTTTTAGTTCATGGAAAGAAGAGGGAAGTTTGCTATATAGAAAACTATGTGGAGACTCTTTGAGGTCATGAAACATCAACAGATCGAGCAGAGAGAAACACTCTTCTACTCTGTGTAAATAGGCTGTCATAAAAATATAAGCTATCATGTACTCCGAGCTAGTAATACATGTAAGTAATGGCATTAGTTTCTTGTATGTCAAACTTCACCTGATTTTATCACTAGATCTAGGCTTGTAAGTGTCATGTGGCTGCAGTAACTCATAGTCAAATCTCTGCATTCATAATGTGTTGACAGTATGGTTATCTCATAATCATTTTAGAATAATTTTCACTTTACCATATCCAAAGCTTGCTGGCAACTGAAATGGAGTATTTTTCGAAATTGCAAAACAAAGCCTCAATCCTGTTCACTTGCAAAAGTGGCTGAACTTAACGATTTTGAATCTAAAAAAATAATTCAGCTAGAAGAAATAATGATTAGTACAAGAATAGATTTTTCTTTGACAAACTCGGCACTTCTGAAAACCAAACATATTCATATAGCTGCTGTTAGTGATGATTCTTTTTCCTCCTCAGAGAGAGGGAGTGAGTGAGTGTGTGTGTAAGGGAGGGTGTTGCCTGACATTGGCAATCGACTCCGTCCGCCGAGGCGGCCAGGCACGTCCAACCCGTGCCCGGGCCAGAGAGCACAGACACCAATATGAGGATGCTGCAAATGGCGTTTAATATACGCAGGCTGGATCTTATAAAGGTAGCAAAGGCGGAAGCATGCCTACATAGCCAATAAGCGTTGCTCTTTACCTAATATGGCATATGCCTTAGTTCCCTATTCTTCCCGTACATCGCGAGATCTTCCGAGCGCCGTACCCTACATCTCCCCCTCCCCATGTTAATCTAAGTATCCTAAATATCACTACTTTGAACAAGCTGCTGATAGCGTACATTGTGACTGCCTTGTTTCTGTGAGCGTCGTAGCTGATGCAATACATAGTGGGTTATATATGACAAAATAGACATGCCGCAAAAGACACCAATCAATACCATAATGATAATCAACCCAAGATTCCACAATCAATCCAATTGAACCAGGATAGTAATCATGCCCAGATACTGTTGCCTACGCTCTCAAGCCATCTCCAGTTTCCTGGGTTACATCTTATCACCTGTAGCAGATCTGATCCTACGTTTTGAATGGCCTCCGACCTCTTGCCGATCTTCTCGTAGTCTTTTGTGGTCAGGCAACAAAATGTTAGGTTTTTGAATGTTCTGGACTGGCCTCCCCCCACCTGGAGAATCTCAAAGATTACGTTGATGGCCTTGTGATGTGCTTTGAGTATCTGGTTGACATCCCTAAGACCTGCCGCTATCTGTTGAGACAACGTGTTTACTGCTTTATTCGTCCGCAACAAGTGACAGGTCGAGCTTTGAATTTTGTATAGCCCTGTTGATCCTAAAATCGGGCCGGGGCAAGTAATATTAGCATTCCCCAGGACGAGGAATGGTGCCTCGCTCATATTACCCGGTAAAAAGACACCAGGTGACATGGGGGCAAAAAATTTTACAAGGGTTGGGGGTATTTTGTCTGGTGGTAGGTATGCAGCAGCCAGCAAGCATAGCGCGCTAGAGCAGGAAACGTTTCAGGTGGGGAGAATTATAGTACCGTTCGTCCATCTTGTACCTGAGTGTCTAAACAAGTCTTCGGGTATAATCCACTCCCTGTTTCCTTCATCATCCCCACAGCTAAATCTTCCCACACCTCTGCCTATATTTATTGTATTATAACTTTCATAGGTGGCAGAGGGGTCTGATGTAATCTTTCTCTCCCATTTCTGAGCCTTCTGAGTGACTATCTCTAGGTACCCTGTGAAATTCACATGATGGGAGCAGTATGTCACATTAACATATGACCCATATGGTGACCATGATTCCCCATACACTGTCCCACTAGGCAGTATTGTGAGATTTGCTGCTCTTCGTGCCATTAATTTGCATAAAGCGTTATCTGTTAGCGAAGCCGCAAAACTTACAAAAGCAAAGCATGTTAGTGGATTGTGTGGAAGGAGCGTTTGTAGAAGAATTGCTTGAAAGCAGGAACTGAGAGGAAAACTAGGGCCTCACACAGCTCTGGCATTACAGAGGCCTGCTTGGGGTGCTACACAGTTGCCACTTCTAGGATGGTTGGTATGCACGGACTCTGCTCCTCCACGGTTCCCTGGGCAACGCAATCTGCCCTCCTCGCAGCTGCGAAAGGGAGTAACGGAGGACAGAGCGGGGTGAAAGCTCCGCGGCCAAACTCTGTTGCACTCCCTTTGCTGGGCTGCTGATAAGCTGCACAGTGGCTGTCTAATGAGAGATATACAATAACAAGTCCGGTGCTGAGCCAGCAAAAGTGGCAAATGATGAACTTTGCTTAAACTTTGCTCATTATAATGTGAAAACCGTACCTCCATCTCAGAAGTTACCCGCCTCCGAGGTACGACCACCCCTCACTGAGCATGCGCTCTAGATTTTCGGTTGACTGTACCTTTAAATGAAAGCGAGAAACTTTGCCACCAATCAACAACAAGGTTAAGTATGACTTTAGTCACTCAAGCTCCACCTGAATGTAAAGAAAAGTATAAAAGGTGAACTAAGGATGAAAAGTCTGGAGGGAAGAATTCATCGTAGCTCCTGGGTCAGTTGAGAGGCTGAGCCCCCTTCCCTCCCCTTGCGCCAGGACGCTGCCTGAGGAGACTCGAGACTGGACGTCTTCTCCCATTTTCTGGGGTGAGTGATGATTGCACATTTGTACATCAGAGCTAGCTAAAAACCCCATGCTCTAGTAGAGAATTTCCTGTACTAACATCCGAAACCTGCTTTGTAAATGCTGCACTTGAATAAATCATACTGTTTGTGAACTCGACTATTTGTTTGGGGGGGGGCAATCGGACCTACAGTTGACAGACTGTTCGTGAATCCGATACCTTTTTTGATACCTCCTTCCCCCCCCACCACCATTACCACTACGGCTTTCAAACTGCAACATTTTCAACACAGGTTGAGATCAGGACTTTCCCCTTTTTCCACCCCGGTGGGGAGGCAATAATGGGATGCGCCTCTCGCCCTCGCCCATTGTCAGGCCTAGGATTCTGTGTTTCCTGGTCGACTCCATACAACCTGTATCAGCAGGATAACGCAAAGAGACCCTTTCCTCGTCTTGCCATGTCGATCGTTTGTTTTGCTGTTCTCCAATATTTCCTTTTCAACTGGACAAGGCGCTTTCTTAGTAGGTCGGGGTCCAGTCGAATCCTCCATCACTGAGGTGTATGGGTTGTGAGGTCATCCCACCAGCCGTTCCTGTAGGGGGAAGCTCATAGTTGCCATGAGTTTTGAGGTTCGGTCTTATCCACCTTGTGGGTACCCATTTCACTACCTCCTGCTGTCTTACGGCCGCGTAGCCCCTTCCCTGGGTTACCAAGTTCCACCCAGACTCCCATATCCCTTTCTCTGGGAACCTGACCAGAACTGGGGGCCCATCCTCTATAGCTGCGACCGCCCAATGCTTATCCACTGGTGCCTTGTTCTCATTTCCACGAATGAAATGATTCAGCGAATATAGCGCTCGCATCAAAATTTCTGGTTGCTTCATACTGGGAATTCTTTGGGTATGACCTTCCCCCTCCCCAAGGATCTTGATTTTTTGTTTGAGGGTTTGATTTGCTCTCTCTACAATTGCCTGTCCTTGGCTATTGTGGGGAATTCCGTGCTGCAGTTGAATTCCCCATTTGTCAGCCCAGTCTTGCGTAGATTGGGCTGTGAAGCAGGAGCCGTTATCTGTTTTGATTATTCGCAGAACGCCTAACCATGCTATAGCCGTTATCCAATGCTGGTGAGCTGCACGCGCAGTAACCCTCTGGTGTTGTGTGGCTATGATCAGTCCACTGCATGTATCCACTGTAACTGCTAACCAGGGTCGTGGTTTGAATAAAGGGCATAATGTGAAGTCTGACTGCCAGATTTGATTTGCCTTTAGGCCACGGGGATTCACCCCAGCACCCCATAGAGTCGATCGTTGGCAATACGGGCAAGTGGCTACCACATCCCTGGCTGCTGCAAGGGGAATGTTGCAATGCTTTGCGAGGGCTCTCGCTCCTATGTGGAGGTGCTCGTGTATAGCACGAGCTTGTGTTATTGTCCATACACCCTTGGCTGCTGCATCAGCTTTATTGTTGCCTTCCTGATAATATCCCTGTATACTGGCATGACTTCTCACGTGGACTATGGAGGCTGTGGTGCTGCGCTGTTGCAGCGCCTCCTCCAGCATGATGGCTATTGGCGTGCCCGCCCATACATTCTCCTGTGTGCACTGATATGATGTATTGAGTAGGCTATATGGATTCAGGTCTGTCCAGTTGCTTTGAGGAATACCTAACACCAGTGCATCAATTGATCCGCTGTCCCACAAAGCCAACAACTCTTAATTTGGGTATAATTAACAATACGCCTAAGTAGCATAACATATCCATTAGTGTTAAAAGTAGCATCAGCTTCTATAATAGCGTTAAAAGTAATATTACCTCCTAAAAGCCACAATATACAGCTAATAATAACAGTAACACATCTTCCTCCCATGTTGTTGTTCTGCAGGCTCACACTTTCCACAGCTAGGGTACCAGCTGCCTGCCTGCTACGTTTGATGTATGCGAGTTTGCTTCCAGCCAAGGTCTCGCCCATTTTTGCTGGCACCCATCTGGTTCCAGTATCTGTAACGACACAAGCATACCCTTTTCCCCAGGTTATTAAGCCCAAGGGTCCCATCCAGTTTCCCGTGTTCCAGTCTCTCAGCATCACCTTACACGGACCCGACTTTACTTCTGTCAGGCCTCCCTTTAGCCCAGCCCTGTGTTTGACCATCAGAGGGACTAGGCTATCCTGGGGCAATCTCAAAATTTTAAAACATATTCTGCTCTTGCCAATTTTTCGTTTTTCGTAGCTGGCGTTTCAGCGTTTGGTTCATATGTTCCACTATGTCATGGTCCTCAGGATGTAATAGTATGGTGAAAAAACAATCTTTTAAATCGATTATTAAGATGTCCGAATCATTTTGAAAGGTTCTTGATTTCCATTTCTATTTATGTTTGCATAGCTTCAATTTGGTTTCCTCCTCAGAAATTGCTTGGGATTTCTGTATATCAAGGAGGCCCCCACTCCAGTAGCATTGAGGCTTTTACAATTTGTAAGGACTGTTGCAGGTCCTTCCGTGTCAGTTGCACTGGAGCTTGGCCATCGCTTCATTCTTGTTTCCCATGCTGAAGTACTTCCCTAGTCTCTTTCCAAGGATACAAGTCAGAGTACGGCTCCCAGTCCTCCATCGGTGGGGTGGGTGGGCGGGGGAGGTGGGGGGGACGCCGTAGTCTGAGTTATTCCTGACTTTCCCACTTTCAAATTCTGGACTTTCTTGTTGTGCTTATTTAGCCCTCTCTGCTGATATATATATTACACAATAAAGATCTAAAAACCACAGATACAAACAGCACAAACACAATTTCCATCCAGTGGCACGACCTCACGTAGCTGTGTGCTCCACTAGTGAGTTCCACTGTCTCAATTGCCTAATCCCATCCTCGCTGCCAATTAGGTTGCGAATGGGTTTGGGATTCGGCAATAATCACACAGAACAAAGTGGCTACGGCTATTCAGGTGAAAGCACGTTAAAGAAGCAAAGTATGACTAATTACTCGTGAGGTAATACTTGTCGGCAGGACACTGAGACTGAACATTCTCTTGAGTTGGCAGATGAGAGGGTTGCTGACAGGCTCCCAACTCAGCGGGCGTCCCCGCAGAGACAACGTGGGTCTCAGTGTTAGGAGTCTCACCCCTCCTTTCTCTCTGCACTGTCTGTTTATGCCCGGTGCATCCTGCCACGTAGGGCCAGTACGTGCCAGCAGGCAGACCAGGGGGCGGACAAACTCCGCCTTCAGTCACATAATCTTCCCTCCTGGGTGCGCATGTCAGTAAATTGTCCCAGTCGTCAGTCTGAGGGTCCTGCCTTTCTCATCTCCCTCCCTCTCGGGTGTTTGACCTTCAAACTAATTTAGAGGATGTTTGCAGTTAAGTTGGCTACAAGCCCGGTCGAGCAGCCGCCTTCAGCTGCTTTTGGAGGAGGTCGGCTCTGAGCCTGGCTGGGCAGCCGCCTCCGCACTCCTTATCGCTCAGCCTGGGCAGGCAAACATCTTCTTTCTCAGGGTCTTGGATCCTATTTTGCACAATAGTTTTAAGACTCTACAGATCATACAAATTTCCACCTTTCAACCATACCTCGTGTCGGCATCAATATACAAAGGATACAACACATAATAGAGATGAACATAGCAAATAGAAATAATAGCCCTAATAACGGTTTCCGTCCTCACTAGGTGGGGTTCGGCTTTGAACCCATTCTCTCTGCACCAGATCGAAAGCTTGCAGAGGGTCTGTTCATCAGCCTCTGTCTGCACTCCCACTGCTTCGCTCTTCCCGAGTGCCTCCCGTGCTGCCCTCCAAGTCTCCCTCTCCTCCCTTGCTCTCTGGAGGACCTGCCGTATCACTCCCCATGTCTTTAGATCTTTCGCACTCCCTTTAGACATACCATATTCCGTTAACGCGGTGGTACATCTCTGCCAGTGCTGGGGGAATAAAACTTCCCCGGCACTGTTAACCGCCCCTTCTTCAAGGAGCCGCTCAGCAGCTCTTAACTGCGTTCGATTTCATAGAAATCCCCATTCACGAGCACACGATAATACGACCTTGATTATCCCTTCCATGATCCGCGGATCCCTCGACCGCCTGCGGTCCGCCGCCTCGGAGTATCACGTCGGGGTCACCACTTGTTGCCTGACATTGGCAATCGACTCCGTCCGCCGAGGCGGCCAGGCACGTCCAACCCGTGCCCGGGCCAGAGAGCACAGACACCAATATGAGGATGCTGCAAATGGCGTTTAATATACGCAGGCTGGATCTTATAAAGGTAGCAAAGGCGGAAGCATGCCTACATAGCCAATAAGCGTTGCTCTTTACCTAATATGGCATATGCCTTAGTTCCCTATTCTTCCCGTACATCGCGAGATCTTCCGAGCGCCGTACCCTACAGGAGGGAGAGAGAGAAAGAATTTTTTATTGATGAAAATCAACAGCATTCAACATTTCTCTGGAAATGAAGTTTTAAGATTTCTTCTGTTGTTTTGTTTTATATAGAATAGCACTTGCTACAAAAACACTTGCTACAGCACTTCTACATAGCAACATAAAATCAGTATCTAAATCTAGATTATTGTTCAATGAATCTACTGCACTGAAAATACTGTTCTTCACCACTATCACAGTCAGTGTTGGGCATATATAATTGCATGCTAACTTAAGCTCTGCTTTAATGTCTAAATTTTGTCAATTATCCAAATATCTGTTCCAAATGGTAGTGAATCCCATGGTACTGAAAGTGTATGTAAACAACAACACTCTTGAGATCTTATTAAATTAAAATAATTTACTAACTCTGGGTAGGAGAGGGAAGAGGAAGGTAGAAAAGCAGGAAATTAATCAGTATTATAGGATAACACGAGGAAGTTCTATGGCAGCTATTAGATTCAGATATTGTAATATATGGCTAATGTGTTATCTAAACATAGTAGAGAAACAAGAAATAACTGCAAGTGTGTACTTCTGCAGTTTTTGAAAATAAAGTTTTCTGGATCTGCCTTGCATCAATTAGGGGACATGATTTCTGTCTGTAGCAATGCTGTTTCAATGTTTTAGTAGAGACTGCTTGTGCCTGTTACAACCCGCTGTTGTTTTTGTTATTTTCTGAGAAATGTTACTCCCTTCCAAAGCTGATATTCTTTAAGGACCTGTCACAGACTAATATTAAGCTTTGAAACTGTGCTTGTTGATTTAGATTCTTCTGTTTTTGCATTGTATAAGTGCATATGCATTATCCTTTAATGAGTCAGATTATTTAAATTTCAAATCAGATTGGGGATGTAGCAAATGTGAGGGTTCTGTATTCCTCTAACCATCTGTCACTAAGAATTTCCTTAAAGCTGCAGCCTTGGTTAAAGAACAGCACAGTCTTGTAATCTTTCTGTCACTGTTTCTAAGCAAAGAATAGAGAACAGCCTTCTCATTTGAGAATGTTTTTGAATGAAACTTTCATAGCAACTGTGAAAGACACTAGGGCTGCGTGGAATATTCAAAGACTGTTGTATCAGTATCACAAAGGTTATATGTATCTAAGTGGTTCAGACCAGAGATGTTTCCTGCAGAAGCTCATGTCACAAGGTGGTAATTTAATGCAAATCCCTAGTGCTGGAATAAGGCAGGTGACTCGTCTTAAGTTTTCCTCCCACGGGGAAGGAAGACGTTGTCTGAGCTGACTCAAGGGCACCAAGAAGTAAGAAAAAAAAAAAAAGGTGAGATGAAACAAGCCACTCAGTTTGAAAAATGAAACAGGACTAATCAAAAGGGAGCCTCTGTAATGATGGTCAGGATGCTTCATTCAGCCTAAAAGTCTTCTTACAAATTTTGGGTGACAGCCTGAGGAGAGACTTACAGGAAGAGCTAGAGATTTCTGAACAATTTTCTTTGTAACGTTTTTGTTCAGAATAAATTATATCATATCGGAGCTGGCTGATTTTGATTCATGCTGTCATTAGTCCCAGGAGACAGCTCATCTGCAGGCACCGAGTTACAGCACCGTAGGACCATAGTGAACTGTATACAGTAAAGAGGAAGAGCAGGGACAGGCAGCAGGCATGAAACCAGAGGCAGGTCCTTTAGGAAACCCTGAGGGTGTCAGAGGCTGCAAGCCGGAAAGCTGACAGCAGTGAGGAGTGCTTATTCCAGTGCTGTAGGAATAGAAATCTTTGAAAAGGACTTGGTCCACAAGTATCAGAGTTGTTTTTGTTTTGTTTTTTCCTGAGAAAATACAGAAAACCTTTCTGGCTTCCTGAAAACACCTATAACAACATAGGCAGGCAGAAGAGAGGTATCTGGCTTAGTGCTCTCCTTGCTCAGCAAGAGGCCCTAGAGCATAGCTGATATGGCACAGGGCTCAAGAGACCCAATCCCATCTGTGTTGCAGTGATCATCAATGTTTTCTTCCACTTTTTCTGCCACATAGTTTGTCACTTCTCCATGAGTGTCTTGTATAAGGCACCTGAATGTTCTTTAGGGCCTTGACAAAAAGCAATCATGTTTTTGTAGTTGTATTTAGTTTATCTAGCTCTTCCCCAAGCTGAAATATCTGAGAGTACAAAGGGAAAATCTCTACTCTGGACTCTCTGTCTCCTTCTCTCTGCCCTTCAACCAAATGCAATCAATCTGCAATTACATATAGGCTTTGTATAAATGAAAAAGTCATATGTACTAGTTAATCATATAATATTTGCTAACAAAGAGACCTTTCCTACTTCTTTGAAGTGATGACTTGTAAAACTTAATGTCTGTGTGAAATCAAACAGAATTGTGAGCAAAGTCATGACCTTCATCTTACATGAAAATGCACAAAATGACATGAACCCTGCTTTTTATTATACAACCTCATTCATGTCTCAATAACATTAGAATAATTTTCACACATTACACTTCTCATTGGCTTCATGCTTCTGTGACTTGTTGAAATTTTTTACTTGTCATATGGGTGTTGGTGACTTTTTTCTGTGAAATTGGTACTGAATTGTTAAAATATTTTTATATATTTCTGAGTTTTCAGCTGCTTTCATTCTTTGGAGTATTTTCTTCTTTTCAATGTTACTTAGTGAATTCATTTTGACTTCCTGTCAGAAAGACTTTTCTACTGAACCAGTAGAAAAAATTCAATACAAAAATTCAATATATGTCACTACTCATAGTGTAATTTCTGTGCTGGTACTGAGAAATAATATCATTTTAAATGACTTGTTTTTCACTTCCCTGTTTAATTTCAAAATAAAATCTCTAGAACCTACATCTTCCCTCTTGGTACACTTGGGCTTCTTGAAATTATTGGATCAAAAATGTGTGCTGGATTATAGGCTTGTGCAGAGAATGTGATTATGGCCTTTATCAGAATAGGTCTTTTAATAGGTCTAATAAGTTTCAGACTGAGCATACAAACTGAGTAAATTAAATCACTGAAAAAGGACATCATTACAAGACACTAAACACAAAAGTTTAGGAAACAACAGTATTACGTTAACTGTATTGGACATTATTCCACTGTTCAGTAGAGCTTTAAAGGTAGGAAAGTCATATGAGAACTCTGATATTGGTTGTATGATGAAGCTTTTAGGTCTAAGCAGAATAACTCCTTATGTAAAATATGGAGTCATTTTTATGGTCTCCTTTAATAAACTTCTGATTCAGCAGCATTCAAAGCCATTCCCAAGTGATCACATCTTGACTGTCAACCTGATCTGTAGGCTCATAGTCATCAAGCACATTAAATTTATGCACATCCATTATTTGCATTTCCTTTAATCATAAAGAAAAACTTCCCAGGTGCAACACTGACCTTTGGGCGATTTTCTTGTTCCAAATCATTGCTCTGTCAGAGTTCTAGGTATTCTCCCTGGCTGACTTCTGCATCAGCCCAAACTGCCATGTGACACACACGTCTGTGGCACAGTGGAAATGATTAAAAAAAAAAAAGTCCTGCATAAAATGCACTTTATCATAGAGGGCTACACTTAACTATCCTTTTCACTGTAACAAGGAGTGATGAAAAGGGATAAGGGCATTTTCTTCCCTTCATGTGGCCCATATAAAAGAAATCTCACTGTTGCATTTGAGAAAATGCAAGGACTAATTGGGAATTTTTCCCTTGGAGGGAGAATTAATCAAAATAGGAGCAAGAATTAAGCCAAGTAATGTATACCTCCCACTTTACTCCCCATGCGTTCACCTGAGATGAACCACTTATTGTGGCAGGGGAAAACTCTTCTTTCAAAAGGACTGTCAACAATTCTTTTTACCCTAGTGCATCCTTAGAAATTGCAGAGCACTGAGGAGAATCCATTACTTTTCTCCAGAGTAAAAGGACTATACCTTAGCTCTCATAATGTGCTGTGTGTTCAGGAGTGAGTCTGTTGCAAGGTAAATAGTACAAGGAATAGAGTGCAGAATGTATCATATCAAAATTTAGTCCCTGCCGAGCTGCACACATGACACAGAATCCCTAGTGCCTTTTGGACGGGAGTTTGAAAGGTCCAGCTTGCTGGGGGAAATGGTGTCATCCCTAAGTGCTGCGAAAGAGAAATAATTCTGATTCTGTAGGAGGTCAGGCTGGAGTCAAGACACACACTCAATATGAGTTAAAAGATCTTGCTCGTTTATTAGCTTGCATGCAGTACATTTATATGATTCTAGCAGTTAGTGATGTAACTACACAGGCTCCTAATTGGTAGACAATGATCTAACTGAGACCCTTACAGCCCCCCCTTACTTGTTTAGCTCATTCTTTTAGTTCAACAGCTCTTTTATTCCCTCTGACCTTGGTCTACTTCCTTATCTCCTAGTTAGCAGTCCCTTTGTTCTTTCACTGAAACCTGAAAGCCTGGATTGAGCAGGCCTGCTGGGCAGCCATGCCTGCGGCTCTCTAACCATTCCTCTATATGATTCCTGGGAAAAATAACTACAGAATTGTAATAGATATGGCAAAAAGTATCCAATAACATGTGAAGGAATCTCTAGGAATAGATTAAAACAGGTAATGGCATTAGGTAATTGCAAATTATGTTTATATCTGTTGTGAATTGTAGAAGTTGGAAGGGGAAAAAAGCAGATGAAATTTTGAAAACTGTTATGTTTATGGTGAATGATATTGCCTGCCAGTTCCCCTGGGCACTATCAAATTTCAGATTTTCAATGCCTTATAAAAATGTCACTACTTCCAGTTCTACCTGCTATGTCAGGCATCTGTACTCTGGGAATCTGCCTTCTAACACAATGAGCAGCCAGCAATGCTATAAAGAGTGAATTCCTCTACCCCAGAGTGGTGCAAAATGTATTTAGGTCAATATTACACAGGGCTTGTTTCTATAGCTTAAAGAAATTTAATGAAGTGATATAGATGCTCACACAATTGACTATGGAGGTGTCCGTCCAGATCCTCCAATTCTGCACTGTAACCCTTTCAGAAATAAAATCCTAGCAGACCATGGCAAAATCCCCAACCCTTTTTTGTTTGCTCAGCCAGATCTGGATTCAGCAACGTGAGTTATGCTCTTATTCAGAGTTCCTTCTGAGCTCTGTTGAATCCCCACTGTAGGAGCAAAGCCGTGGCCCCTGTCCTGCCCGTGCACCATCAGCAGAGCTCTCTTAAGGTCGGCTATTTCACAACAGGCACAGGAGCTGTACCCCTGCCCTCAAGTGACCACTTTAGTGGCAGGTTATCTAGTACAGAGACACAGGGCACACCAAGGGAAAAATCCAGCTTGACTTCCAGGTTCCAGCTTCTGTTTGAAGGATTAATTGTTGGGAGAAAGGATGAAAGGCCCATCTTTATGATTATTATTATTTATAAATTGGAAAAAAAAAGAGAGAGAGAGAGGGAGGGACACATGCAAAAGACCACAGTGCAGAGCACTATTATTTTTCAGTGCAGATGATGATGATAAAAGGATACGTGTTTATTTCTCCATGGATATTAAGAGAGTGCTAGATAACAGACAAAGTTTTATAGGGGAGATGACATCAAAACAACTTGCTCAAAGTGAGATAGTGGGTCAGAAACTGCTGGAACATACTGCCTCCTTACAGCCACCTTCCTTAGTGAAATGCCCTTTTTTCTAACAACTGGACATTTCTGAAACAGGCTTCACTGTGCCTACCTTGCATAAATTCATATTGCCATATGGAGATTTATACAGCAGAGCTAATAATCTTGAGCACCTTTAAAGTCAACAAGGAGAAGTAAATATGTATAGGATACGTTTCATCTCATCCTAAATCAGACATCTAGATTAGATTAAATCAAGTTCTAAAAGTTACTGTGTATTCACTAACTATAATGGGTGAGTGGTTCAACTGCAGCTGCCTACCTAATAGATGTCTAGTGTTTAGTATGGTGCTAAAATGAATTGATTCCATTTATATATATATAAAAAAAAAAAAAACACGGACAGGTATGTTTGGGCTTCTGGGGAAACTTTTACTCTTGCATTTTGAAACAAAAATCAAAAGTCTTCCATGTTTTTTTTTTTCTACTATATGGAGCAATGTTAAGGATGACAGAATAAAAACAGTGTTCTGAATTTTTTGGAAGTAAAATATTTTTCAGACTTTGTGGAAAAGGCAATGAGAGTGAATGTAGAAGATAAGACATTTTGTATAGATAATAAAGTGAATGGAAAAGGGATAATAAGCAAGGTTGGTGGAAAACAAAGGATTTTAACACTAGAAGCTGCTGATTTATTTATCCTATTCAGATAGGTTTTGAAGTAGAGTTTTTATGTGTAAGCTACATCAGTTTATGGTAAGAAGATCTTAAAACTGAGATACATCTTATGGTAATATATATGTGCTTAAAATCCTTGGTTACAGACAGTCTTGTGTCAGCCTGGCAGCACAACCTTCTCCATTGCTCTTTCTACATTAGCCTCGAGCCATCTCTGTGTCACATGTCCTGCTTTGCAGTTATTTTGCTCTACTTCCTTCCTTTTTGCTATCACTATGTAGTCCTTCTACTTTCTCTTTCCAGTTCATCCTTGGGTAATACTTACTTTGCACTGACACTGAGGGTTTTTTCCTTTGTTTGTTTTTTTCTTTGTATGTTTGGCCACACCACACATTGTCAAATGTCCAATTAAAACATGCAAATAAGAGCCAGAAAGCTTTTTAAATTAGATGTTAAAAATTCCCTGAAAATTAATGGTAATTACCCATAACTATGCAGAAAGCAATGAGAGTTAACACTTACCATGAAGCAGAAAAGGCTGGTTAGAGGCTTCTCTCTTCCCTCCTTTCCCCACATCCCTCCATCCACTTATGGCTGAGCACTGTTTGCTGGAGTCTTTCAGCTGTCTGCTTCTTATTAGGTAGCTGAGGAGCAGTGGTATTTGAACATCTTTTGTAACAGTCATTTTCTAACCACATGTCTCTGGCTTCAGTAATGAAGCTGGTTTAGAATATGCTCTTCTCTGTCCACCTCCTCTCCCTCTTTCACATCCCACTTCCTTTGCCCCTGGGCTGAAGTTTGCCTTTTCCTTAGCTGTGCTGTTACAAGTATTTGTGGGGCTGCAAGCAAACTAGCAGTGAAATTAAGCAATTAGAAAAAAAATCCTAATTTGTATTAGTAGAGCATAGCTGAGGGGGGGGGGTAATAAAAAAGTGTGGGGAGAAAGCAGGGAATAGGAAACTTTAAAACTGGTTTGAATGTCAAAGACAGGATGTTCTGCAAGCATGTTCTGTATTACCTAAGCTAGCTCTGCTGCATGCTCACACCTGTACCATGAAATCACTATAAGTATTGCCCATTGCAATGGGCTTGAGATGTGATTTTCAGCTCAGTTTTTGTCAAAAATTAGCTTGCCTTCCTCTGAGAGTGAATGGAGACACCTCTCTTGAAAACATGGGGTCCTGTTAGAAGTGGGTGGAGAAAGGTTAAGTCTATGCTTCCCTCCTATGCACCAGCTGCTCATGGAGTTTGTGCTTGTTTCTACCTTAATTACTCAAAAACCCTCTCTCATCTTCTCAGATAAAGCCAATTCAAGCTGTCCACAATTAAAAAAAAAAAAAAAAAAAAAAGGAAAGATTTCATCTTAGTCAAACTTTATTTTTCAGTGATGCTGAAGTGATTTGGGCACCCTGTTTAGTTGAAATAAAAAGTGCATGTCCAAATCTAAATGGATTTGAAAACTTCCAGCTGGAGTGAACCGAGTGGTTTGAAAAGAAGCAGACTGATAAAGCAGCCTTGGCCATAACGCTGAAAAATGACTCAGTGCTGTAATTCAGCTTACAGCCTCCATTATATTTAACAGTATTTGTTCATTATTTGTCCTTTTTTTTTTTCCCTCTTCCCTCCTCTTGCTTATCAGGGACAGATTTGTTTCAGATCTATTGGAGAGAACATTTCTTCCAAGGACATTCTGGAGGAATTGTTTGCACAAGGCTGACCAGAAATTGCAAAACTGAATAAAGAAAAATTATGTACTGAAATATGGAAAATAATAATGGCAAATTTTTCACAAATAACAAACCAAACAGCAAATAAATGCATTTCTTTAATGCATTGGGTGCTTTTAAACACTGGCAACTTTTCATGAGCACAGAAAGCCAGGAGCAGTGTCCTTCACCACAAGTAGCAAGGGTGCTATTATATATATTTTAGATATATAATTCATATGACTCTATGGTATGTCCACAGTGCAAAATTCTGGGCACTATAGAGACTGCTAACTTAGTCGCAAATGAGCTGGTGTTGCTATCAGAAGTGATATAGCTTGAGATCCAGGCAGATGCATTTGTTCTAATCTTTATTTGAGATTTTCTGCCATACAGATGTGCTTTTTGAATCAAGGAGCAAAATGTTCTATCTCTTCACTTTGAGTTTATTTTATAAGGCAGAGGAAAGCTTTACAAATATGCTATGAACTGTGTTCATGCTATTCGTTATTAACTTTCTAGCACACACCTCCAACAGACAACTTCCTGTTTCCAAAAAGTAAACCAAAGCTAAACTATGTTACATAAATATTGCATTGCATTCTGCATGCCAATGAAAACCATAAAGAATAGAAATGTATTGACACAATCTAGGTCTTCTCATTTACTAGTCCACTTTTCATTTTATAAGATTATGATGATTTTGAAAGCATCTGAGTTGCATCTGAGTTTGAAAGCATCTGAATTGTTTCACAAAAACATTAAACGGCCTATCTAATAAATCATCTACTTTCTTGTAGGCTGCACATTTTTGTTAGACTCCACCATGTAGGAGGCTATGAATTTCATATGGGTTAATTTGATTGAGTTAGTTGCCTTGATGTACATACTTGTGTCTGTTCTGAATGTTAGGCCAGAGGATCAGCCAGTATAGAAGAGTATTCTTCTCTTATATCCAAAGGAAGTACTTGGTTTCTACTATCTGTGGAGAATGAACTTTGCCTTCATAAGAAATACCTATATGGAAATCTAAAAAACAGATTCAAACTATTGTTAAAAGCTGCAGTATGAAATCATAATTTGTACTCTGAAGTTTGTGTCTTCACATAACCATGCAGCTTGTGACTTTATTCTTTTTGTAATCCACCCAAGATTAGGAAAGCAAGGTGCTTTATGACTCCTATTAGCCCAGCTGTCAGCCCTGTAAAATCTGTTTTCTTCACTTCCTTTTGTTTTTTTTTTTTTATGATTTCCTGAGGCCTTTTGAAAACTTCTTTTGCTATCCTTCTCGTCTTGTTTTTCATTTTATATGGTTTTCATGCAAACCATCAGAATAATTCAGATACAGATTTAAAGCAGAAATAGAGACTTTTTGAAGGTAATATCTTCTTTTTTGACATGGGAAGATAACTTACAAGAATTTCCCTAGGTATCTCAAAAATCAGATTATTTAAAAAGCATGACTTTCTTAGAACCTGACTTACTGTAGGTGCTTACATATTCATTGCCATGATATCTATCAGAACTTTCTATGAATCATGCTTAACTGTAATATGAAGTACTGAGCACAGCATGGGGCCTTCAGTGTATTGGGTCATTGTCCTTGCCCAGATTATCTTTACAACGTGCACAAAATGAATCAAACAAATCAGGGATATGTTGCATATACTCTACGTGCTATGCACAGTGAATTGAAAAGTACAGTCTATTCCACAGCTTCAACCTAGCAAGCTGCACACAACCTTCTCATCCTGGGCATTCTGGAGTATGCTTTGTGGTTCTGATTTTGCAACATAGTCAACACTTAATGGGCTGTGTCAGTCTTATTTCCAGGATCCTTAATCTGAAAACAAGACATTTCTCAGTTCTTAAATGTATTTCCTCTCCACTGTAACACTGCCCTAGCTTGTTCTTGTCAGGATATATTGGCAGCTTTGTCCTGGCCTTCTCTGATTGGGGCAAGGACTGGTTCTAAGAAAATTTATGTGGATGAAGTTTTATGAAATTATTCTCTCAAATAGAAATGTAGACCTTTAATAAGACTGTTTTGAAAATATGATGTGATGTTTATCCTGTTATATTGTTTTCCTTCATTAGCTAAACTTTGAACATTGTTTTTTTTTGTAATAATAAAAAAGTACAACTTATAAATTAATTTTTAAAGAAATAACTTCTGCAGTAAATGGATATCTCTTCCTTGGCTTTGCAATTGTTTTGGTCCCAGTCACGAAGCTAATATTCTTAAGTAAGTGTTACATCTGTCCTAGAGGACTTTTCACTTGAGGATTTCTTTTGACTTTGCACCTCCTCATCTTGAAGGAAAACTATCAGCTCTTTGCCATTAGTTCCAGGTGCTAAAATATATCAGCCTCTGTCCCAGTGACAGTTTCTGAAATTTCTCCATGATTATCTACACTCTTTCTCATACATTATCTGCAATCCCACTATTCAGATTTTCATATCATTTGAGATCAACAAGCTCAAAGATATTGAAATGATATTCTACAAAATGGCAGGGCTGACAATGATTTAAACCTAATAGCAATAGTAGATTAGATGGACAATATTTTCCTGCAGTCAATAAGCAAGTGACTCTACCTTGCATGTCTTTTGTACTTAGGATTTACATTATTTACATTTGAAATAATTTCATTAATATTAAATATATGCTTCTGATGTACATGAAGGTATGCATTTGATGTCATTATATCTTACTAATGCATTTTGGCTATAGCAAGCTCATGCATTTGTCAAATGGAATTCAGGCTGAGTTTTTGGTTATACATTAATCATAGAATCATAGAATCATAGAATGCTTAAGGTTGGAAGGGACCTCTAGAGGTCATCTAGTCCAACCCCCCTGCACACGCAGGGTCACCTAGAGCACGTGGCACAGGACTGTGTCCAAGTGGGTTTTGAAGATCTCCAGAGAAGGAGACTCCACAACCTCTCTTGGCAACCTGTTCCAGTGCTCTGTCACCTTCACTGTTAAGAAATTTTTCCTTAAGTTCCTGTGGAGCTTTTGATGCTTTAGTTTCTGGACGTTTTCTCTAGTTCTGTCAGTGGCCACCACTGAAAAGAGGCCAGCACCATCCTCTTCACTCCCTCTCTTGAGGTATTTATAGACACTGATCAAGTCTCCTCTCAGCCTTCTCTTCTCCAGGCTGAACAGGCCCAGCTCCCTCAGCCTCTCCTCATAGGACAGATGTTCCAGGCCCCTGATCATCCTCATAGCCCTGCGCTGGACTCTCTCCAGCAGTTCCACATCCCTCTTGTACGAGGGGGCCCAGAACTGGACACAATACTCCAGATGTGGCCTCACCAGGGCTGAGTAGAGGGGCAGGATGACCTCCCTCGACCTGCTGGAGACGCTCTTCTTAATGCAGCCCAGGATCCCATTGGCCTTCTTGGCCACAAGAGCACACTGCTGCCTCATGGTCAACTTCTCGTCCACCATGACACCCAGGTCTTTCTCCGCAGAGCTGCTCTCCAGAAGGTCAGTCCCCAGCCTGTACTGGTGCCTGGGGTTATTCCTCCCCAGGTGCAGGACCTTGCACTTGGCCTTGTTGAATTTCATGAGGTTTTTCACCGCCCAGTTGTCCAGTCTGTCCAGGTCCCTCTGGATGGCAGCGCAGCCCTCTGGGGTATCAACTACTCCTCCCAGTTTGGTATCATCAGCAAACTTGCTGAGGGAGCACTCTGTGCCTTCATCCAGGTCGTTGATGAATAAATTGAACAGGACTGGACCAAGGACTGACCCCTGGGGGACCCCGCTAGCTACAGGCCTCCAGCTAGGCTCTACACCGCTGATCACCACCCTCTGAGCTCTGCCATCCAGCCAGTTCCTAATCCACCTCAGCGTCCACTCATCTATCCCACACTTCCAGAGCTTGCCCAGGAAGATATTGTGAGGGACGGTGTCAAAAGCCTTGGTGAAGTCGAGATAGTCGACAACCACTGCTCTCCCCTCATCTATTCAGCTAGTCATTCCATCATAAAAGACTATCAGGTTAGTCAAGCATGATTTCCCCTCGGTGAATCCATGCTTATAGACATTTTTAAAATCTCTATTAATGCTAGAGAGAAGGATCTTGCTTTTAAAAGCCCCTTACTGTGTATACACAAAAGTAGTAGTTTGCTATGGAAGATCCCAATTATGAAGTGGGTTCTCATTCAAAATCATCCTTCAAAGGAAACTTTGAATTATAACTTTCACAGGTATAACCGAATAAACTCCTTGAATTGTTTTCACCATTAACAGGCTTTTTGAAAATTGCACATAGATCATAGCTACTAATTTTACTGTCTATTTTACTGTCTATTTACGATGGGACTGAATGATCAGGATTCATCATAGCATTTATTCTACTATTCCGTCAGGAGTACTTGATTGCAATCAGAGTAGGATACTGCAAGCTCAGATGAGATTTAGAGGTGCATACTGAATAAACGGGACCTCATTTTTGTGAGACCTCAGCTGGCAATTATCCAGTCCAGAATCACCTTAGACATCAATATACCTACTCCTCTATCTTATCTGTATCATCTTACACAGGAACACAGAGTTGCTTTTTTTTCTTTCCTCCTTTGTATTATTATTGTTGCCTAATCGACCATATTCCCCATGCCACATTCCCAGATATCTCATTCCGCATTCCCAGATATCCTTTTCCCATGCCACAATCACACATTTTCCCAATGCTAACCACAGGAGAAAGACTAAAGAATCCAGAGTAGGAATAATAAACTAATAAAAAGAAGCTAATTAAGCTTTACATGAGGGAAACGGAGTTCGGGGAACAGGCAGATATTTTTTCATGATTGCTATTTGCATGTTGCATTTGCATTCCATTTGTGTTTAATTTTTACCCCACAAGAAGAGGACAGTGAAGAAGAATTAAAGGTAATTTCCACATTTTATTCTCTTTTATGAAGTTTTATTCTGTATGCTTTGTTAAAATAAAACATTTTATAGGAGCACAGACAAGCTATAATATTCCACCAGCATAAGAAATAATCTTCCTATAAACTAATTGCATGAAATGTCCTAAAATGAAACAGCGAGGATTATTTATTAAATTTAAGGAAAAAATACTAACAGTTTTTAAATAATACTTCTTATTTTAATATTGATTGTGATGGATAGGTGGGTAAGTAGAGAAGCAGTTCTCTAAAATGTGAGTGCCGAAAATGACTATCATTTCAAAGGCATGATCTCTCTATATTGCTAGCTGTGAATTCTAAAAATGAGCTTTAATCTGTATCTCTGATTTTCCTATAGACTGCTAAGCAGCCAACATGTTGTCAAAGCTTCAAAACCTGCAGATGATCTGGTTCTGTGGCATACCAACTGTGAAATGTTGCAGTTTGAAAGCCGTAGTGGTAGTGGCAGGGGGAGGGGAAGGAGATATCAAATCAGTATTGGATTCACAAACAGTCTGTGAACCATAGGTCCGATCGCCTTCCTCCAAACAAGTAGTCGAGTTCACAAACAGTATGATTTATTCAAATGCAACATTTACAAAGCAGATTTCGGATGTCAGTACAGGAAATTCTCTACTAGAGCGTGGGGTTTTTAGCTAGCTCTGATGTACAAACATGCAATCATCACTCACCCCAGAAGATGGGAGAGGGCTCTCAGCCTCGAGTCTCCTCAGGCAACGTCCCAACCCTAGGGGAGGAAAGGGGGATCAGCCTGTCAACTGACCCAAGAGTTACGATAGATTCTTCCCTCCCCCTCTTCATCCTTAGTTCATCTTTTATACTTTTCTTTACATTCAGGTGGAGTTTGAGTGACTACAGTCATGCTTAATATTGTTATTGATTGGTGAAAAAGTTTCTCGCTTTCATTTAAAGGCACAGTCAATCGAAAATCTAGAGCGCATGCTCAGTGAGGAGTGGTCGTACCTTGGAGGCGGGTAACTTTTGGGATGGAGGTGTGTTTTGACATTATAATTGTTGGGTCCGGTTTTCGAATCGACGGAGAAAGAGGCAAACACCATCGATATATTGTGCTTTTTAATAATAGGAGAAAGATAATAAGTATTACCAGCTAGCTGGGGTCCGGGCTTTCCCACGCAGGGGTCACACCACGGACCCCGACCGCTTCGGTCGTCCCTCTTTTATACCGTTCTTACCCCAAAAATGTTCCCCCTCCCGTTCTCCTGTTCTGCTTTCATGTCAATGTTATCTATATTTTATTGCCGACTGGGACACCTCTGGATAAGCAACCCCTCCATGCAGACCATCCCATCTTGCCATATATCAGGAGTCTTTGTAGATAGGCAACCCCTCCATGCAGAACGTCCTAACCTGCCATATATCAGGAGTCCTTGCAGATAGGCAACCCCTCCATGCAGAGCCACCTGTCCTGCCATTTATCAAGAATTCCTGCACTTTGAGACTAAGTATTGACTAGCTTATTAGTGCACTCTATATTAACTCTTTAATCCCTACATAATGAGCTTATAATGAGCAAAGTTCAAGCAAAGTTCATCCAAATGAGTGATTTGCCACCCTTGCTGGCTCAGCATCGGACATGTTATCATATATCTCCCATTAGACAGCCACTGTGCGGCTTATCAGCGGCCTCGCACAGGGAGTGCAACAGAGTTTGGCCGCGGTGTCTTCACTCCGCTCCATCCTCCGTTACTCCCCTTTACAGCTGCAAGGAGGGCAGATTGTGTTGCCCAGGGAACCGTGGAGGAGCTGAGTCCGTGCGTACCAACCATCCTGGAAGTGGCAACTATGTATCACCTCAAGCAAGCTTCTGTAATGCCAAAACTTCGGTTAGGCCCTAGTTTTCCTCTCAGTTCCTGCTTTCAAACAATTCTTCCACACCAGCAAAGAAGAAAGTAAATCTCTGAATCCTGAGCTTATGCTTTCATCAAATACTTGTTTATGATAGTGCTCAGAAAAACAATCTCTTTTAGTAACTCATGTTTCATCTTCAAACTATTATGGAACTCATTATATACAGTTGTGTTGAACTGCCTTGCTGAGGAATGTGTTCTTGTGTGCTTGTTTTTAGTCTCTCTGTGAACTCCCAGGTATTTTCCTGCTAGTGCCATCAGTTAGTTTAGTACTGGAAAAAAATCATTTATCGAATCAAATTATATTCCTCATTGTAACAAAAGCGTTGGATTTTATAGACTATGCCAAGAATAAGGAGTTCCATGAGCCTGTTCTGAAGAAAAAGGAAGAACAAGCATTTTGTGAACTTCAGTTAGAAAGCATTTTAACCCTCTTCACTGAAAATACACAGATGCAATGAAACACTGGATAAGCAGCTATGAGTTCTACTGTCCTCTTTTAAATTTGTTCAGCTCTTCCTCTAGTTAGCGCTGTCCAAGTCAGAGGCTCCTTTTTTGAAAACACCTTATTTCTAATTACACAAACAATTGGTCTTCTAGTGTTTAAACTCACTGTGATCTTAATGTATTTGTAATCAATTGGTGGATAAAGTCATAAATGATAAACTCTTCCTATACCAGTTGCCAGGAAGGTTCACAACCATGGGATATCAATCATGTGCTTAGAACTATGTTAGATGAGCATCTAATGCAGTTTCTGGAGCAATTGCAAGTGCAAAATCTCAGCTATTGGTAATATCTGTTTCCAATGGCATTACTTCAGTGAAATCTCCCAAGAAGCAGAAGCCAAAAACTAAAAATACAGTTTCCCCCTCCCCATTAATAATCTTGCAAAATTTGAGTGAAATTTCATGGGATTAATAGGAGTGTAGCAGTGGCTCCTATGCTTCTATGACAGTAAATTCATCAAACCACTTTATATCACTTTTCAAAATTATGTTCTGATGCGAAGCACGCAAAAACCTCCTGCCCAGCAACCTGGGCCACAACACGTCTGGGAACTGGCCACATTCTGTCTCTGGGCTTAACCCTTCACTCCTCCAGCCCCTTCCTCCTCAGCACTGCAGCACTCCAGGTTGTGACTGCTCTCCTCAGGATGTGGGATGGAGCACACGGACACAGCACCCACCATGGAAGGGCTGAGCTGGTTTCAAGCTCCTGCAGGTTCACACAGCATAAACAGTAAACAAAAGAAGTGCCCTCAGAGCCCGTAATGTTCTCTGACCATTGGACATCACTGCCTTTCAAGTGTTTTTTAATCAATTCGTGGCTACAGAGCTATTCATTGCAGTAATTTATCCAAAAAATCCACTCAACAAAATGCATTTTAAAAGAGAAAATCCCAATCTCCAGCTAGTAATCATTTGCTAGACTTTGTTCCTTTGAGTAGTGGCAGTTGGATTCCTTTGCTCAAAAAAGTCTTTCATTCTTTCCCCTCAAAGGCATTCATTTCAGGGGAAGAGAGAGATAATAAATTTCACTTCAGTTCCAAGCTATCTGTGACAAATGTACTATGACATTTGATTCTCCTTGTCTTTTTGATGCCATTTCTAAATAAATATTGATGGCTTGTCATAGCATGGATATAGTCAGAAATGTTTTCATCCAAAACTTGAAACAAAACATGATGGGCAATAGAAAATACATATTTTTCCAGTGGCTTTTAGTTTTCACAAATACTTACATCTTTTTATTCTATGATTGTTATGGATGGGACAAGCTTAAGTAAGGACAGAAGGGGGTCATGCTTCTAGTTTCTGTAAAGTCAAGAATAGTGTCTGCTCTGAATAGAAATTATATGCCCTGCTCTTTAAGTGCTTAAATATCTATATTAATAGATAGAGCATCAAGATATAGGTAACTTGAGCCCAGTATTTTTGTCCAATTTTGTTCAATCTTATTAATGACTCGGATACAGAAGTATCAATCTAAATAAATCCCATGCAAGATGTGCTCAAACCATCTCTGACAAAAAGCAATTTTCTTCCCTTCACACTGGATGGCAGTGTGCTTAGGTTCATCAGAATGCATAACACAGCTGTCAGCAGCTCACAGTTTACTGATTCAAGTCATGAAATATGTCAATAATTTATACTTTTCTAAGTATAAATAAACACTAAGTTTAGTTTAAATAATAGTAAGATTAAATAATAAACTTTTTTAAGTTAAAATGTCAGCACTTGCCCAGTGCATAAAATCCAAAACAAGGAGCTAGGCTTGTGCCACGTGCTCTAGGTGACCCTGCGTGTACAGGGGAGTTGGACTAGATGACCTCTAGAGGTCCCTTCCAACCTTAAGCATTCTATGATTCTATGATTAATGTATAACACAAATCACCACCTGAAGATTTCTGCCTGTTGATTTTTAAAGGCCTTGCAAATGCACTGGTCTTTGGTAAAGCTTCTCAACATAAAGGTTCCTGCAGCATCCTTTACAGTGGTAAGTATTCATTAATCAAAATGTGCTACCATATCATCTTACAATACAAAGGGAAAAATAATGTTTATACTGCACTGAGAAAATTATGTGGATATTCATAGGATTCAATAGAAATACTGTAAACTGATGCCTGGCAGTGTTGAGCTTTGAATCAGGAAATATTTAAGTGCTTTGAAGTTTTAAAAAAAGGTGCTTTATATGTTTGTAGTATTATTTCTGGTGTTACATTGTGATGCTAATACATTCTGTGCAGGAACAGAAATAAGGCTTGAAACAGAACCCTGGTTTTCCTCCTCCTTCCAGCCTCTATACCAACCCACATAAAATCTAGGAAGTGTCACTGTCCTTTTATTGTGTGTATGGGCCTTGCTATGGGCCAGAAATCAAATATGCTAAGTCGTGTACAAGCACACAGCACCAAAAAGTGGCTACTCTGTAGAGACCCTACTTTTGCTATATATTGTGTTTGTAGTAACTGTGTGCCTTCCAGGAGCGCACAGAGCAATGCGACTGCCATCTGGCATGCGTATGTTCTCTCATTCTCTCCCTGGGGTTGGGAAGTGTGTGCAGTGGAGTGTTATGTTTCAGAGTTTTCATACATAGATACTGCCACGTGCCACTATACATGCTTGTGCTAGAAATGGCAAGGTCAAAAATATGCCTTGCACTTCGGAGTGAAGAATGCTGATGGGTGGGATGTTTCTTACTTAATTCTACTGCTTGATCTTGAGAAAGATCTCCCTTTGACCTAAGAAGATTCCGTACGTTGAATTTAGCACAACATTCACCCATCTTTCATAGCCTCTAGTCGCCCTCCGCTTTCAGTAAAGAGTTGCCAGGGGCTTCCATTCCTTTCTCCAGATGGTGATGGTAGCTGGAAGAAAGAGAAAGGAGGAGGAAAAATTGAATTTGAAAGTACATGCTTACAGAAATTATTTTTTTTTCTTCCTGAGACCAGGAAACGTCATGACACAACAAATTCTCCACTCATGCACATCCTGTGCAATACCATTTAAGAAAAGATACTGTTCCATGTGTGAATATATGAAACGTTTGATCTGCTTTTTGATTGCAACAGCAACAGGGCTTGCAAATCCTGGAGTCCAATATAAATGTACATCTTTAATATGTGCTAAAATAAAACAAGCAAATCATTGGTGATCATCACAAATGGACCCAGAAAGGAGATAATCATTATTGGAAAATGGATTGTTCAAAATGTGTTTTTTTAAAGTCTCAAAGTCTTACATATAAAGAAAGTCCATTATATTATTGAGTTAGCTTAGCTGAAATGCTAGGAAAGAATATTTCTGACAAGACAAACATCAATGTTTCTTTAGTTATTTCATAACCCATACAGGTGTCATGTGCCATATGTTTACTTATGCTTCAGAATGGAAGTAACCTACTGCTTAAAGATTTTTTTACAAAGGGAGTTTCCAGAAGAATTCTGAAGTTAACATAAATTCACTTGTAATATTTCAGAGGTCTCAGGATGTGTTGTAATCAATTGATCTCTTCTTCACATTTATTCGAAGGAATGAGATTCCTATCGGTTCTTCTCTTTTGTGATTATTTTTTGTTTCTCCACAGTCTGTACATGCAAGTTGTATATTTAAACACACTCTTTCTAAGTGCTTTTGTTAGAGCATTTCCCCCCTGTACATTGATTATTTATGATTTTACTAGAATAAATTGTTGATTAAACTGTTGTTAACAATTTGTGAGCTGAGCAATTCTAATAAATGAAGTATGATATATGGAGCAGAGAAAGTCATTATGAGGCAAGACTTTGAAATTCTTTCCTATGTTCTGCCCATAAATAACTGCATGTTTTTAAACATGCCACTTTTAGTTTATTTGTAGCTCAGTTTACTTATCTGCATGTAAAACATATAATCTTATCTGGCAGAGGTGCTATTTAATTTATCAATTAAAGGTGCATTTTAATGTCTATAAATTAAGGTCTTCTCTTAAATCTTTGCCAAGATTTTAAAGAGCAAATTAATTTGGAATAATTTTTGTGAAGCTTTTGTTGCTCATGGTATAAGCCATTAGCTCCCTCTTTCAAAAGTCAGAAGTTTGTGCTTTCATTTCACTGCATCTCACAATTTTGCAAATTGTGATTTGCAAAACCTCTCACAAAAGCTCTTATTTTCCAAGAGTGGTGCTGCAGAACTTTCATCAGCTCAAGTAGTTGGTGCGATAAACTAAAAAAAAATAGGAACTTTCCCTAGGTGATGGAATATATAATTTCCTGGAAACTATATTATTAATTACACAGGCTGATCCTTGATGCCAATTTACATATAAACAGCTTTAATTTTATTATTAAACATGCAAATACCAGGTAAACCAGTTCAGGTGTCTTTGTTATCGCTGAGGAGAACCTCAACTTACTTACATTTCCAGGTTCCAAAAGGTAAAGTGGGAGAGCAACTCTCACACCTGTCTCCCAGCTTGGCCTGGGAGGAAGGCACAGTTGTGGCACTTCAGTGCAAGGCAAGTTTGATGGCCTCTCTGATACCAAAGTAATTAGATGTGCAGAGGAAATTGGATTCTTATTCTGCACAGATGAAATCTGCAGGTCTGTCAGTAGATGTACTTGCACCTTGTTTCAAAGAAACCTGGTAATCTGGTAACAGTAACTGCAACTCTGGTCTTCAAGTACTGTGCAACAAGACTGGTGTGGAAGAGAATGGTGGCTTAAAGATACACATTTCTACCAGAGTAAAAAGTGAAGATTATCGGATGATTTCATTCTAATGATTTCATTCATTGGAGATTTATGGTAAGTGTTGGAGAGAGATGAGAAACTGATGAACTTCTTGCTCCTGTTCAGTGTTTTGTGTTCTGCACCAGTGAGGCTGTGACTCACTTTTTTTCAGCACATTCCAGAAGCCTTTGCTAATTAAAAAAAAAAAACTCACTATAAAGTTTCACATAGTCCTATGTATTTCTGATTATATAAATACATTTCTAAAATGCTACAGAGAAATTTTTATCTGATTCTTTGGATGTGTCAAATCTTGACATTGCTAAATCACAACAGAGATAGGCCATCTTCATTCAAGTGAAAGCATTATCAAAGTCCTGGACTCATGCTGCGAGCTATGCCATTTCCAGCATAAAACATGGTTTTCTTTAGAAATGAATAAAAACCTTCTTTAATATGATTACATTTGTGAGAACATTTGTCAGACAGAAAGCAAGCCAATTAGGGATTTCTTTGTGACCCAGTACTGTTCATTCTAAATCATCTATAAATATTACCAAATAGTTCCATTTTAATTCTTATCTGCTGCTGTCAGTCTAGGTCTTTCACAGATTAATTTTATCAGAATAAAGAGCTGACAGCACTTTTTTAAACTGAACTACAGAAGTCAAGGTTATGGTCTGTAATTTCTAGTGTCCTCCCATACCCTTAATATCTGCTGGATGAAAACTGTTACTTAATTCATTTGACACTTTTATCCACTTTTGCCCTTGAATGTCATAAATGGGACTTGAGTTTAAGCCAAACAGGATAAAACTGAACATCTAGCCTAAGAAAGCTTAGCAAAAGTGTATGTGAGCTTTATTTTTTATAAAAAAAAGCATTTTCTCCATTTGTTAAAAATGCCTTGTAAGTGCCTTCAGTGCCTTGTAAGTGAAGAAAGCATGTGACTAGGGAAGTTACTCAAGTAAGAGCTCTGTAATGTTCAACACTTACAATAATGGCTAGATAAACTATCAGTCTTTTCCACTTTTTGAGGAATGCCTGATAACTCAGGAGGGAAATGATTAGCTTCTGATGGCCTTTAAATGAATTCCAAAGTACTATTCACCCTTATAAACACTGCAGAATGCAATCATTGGTGACAGTGGTTGTCATCAGCTTTTACAAGTGAACCAAGGGTGTTAAGCATCATTTTTTCTTTTGTCTTTCTGCTGAACTGTTCTACACAGCAGTCCTGTTGTAAGGTAGCAATGCTTGCATCACCCTGCCAGGTCTGGTGTTATCTTGGAAGACAGATATGAAATATTGACAGGATCAGGACCATCACAAATTGTAGCTGTAGTCTTCTTTTGGGAAAAGTATGTGCTGCAGTCTACCCATTATAGAACAATTCTCTTATTAGATGCCTTGTTGGAAATGAAAAGCCTCTTCAATTTCTTCATGAGTGTATCCTCTGCCTTGTCCTGAAGTACCCTGCCCACCATGCTATCAGCTTTTCTGATTGGAAACCTCTATATCTTTAAAATGTCAAAATTACTTGACATAATGTTACAGGCTGTCTGAGCTCTTGTATCTTCCATACTGCCATGTGCTCATTCCATGCAGGTTGCATTTGTTGCTATTCAGTGGCTTAAAATGAGTCAAGAAAAAGAGAATTGGGGTTAGTACTTCTCAAGCACAGTTGTGAGGAAAAGTCTGCTCACTGTGCTGGTCCAAGATGGGCACAGTTGAGTTGTGATACAGGTTAGTAATAATGAAAATAGTCATAAATAAAAAAGAATGACTTAAGTTGGAAAAAAAATAGTTCTTTTACATTTTGCTGCACTTGCTTAAGTATGATTCAGTCTTCATATCTCTGAAATTGATGGTTTCTTTCTGCTGAGTGCTAGTGGAAAGCCTCCATTACTCAAAGATTGAAAGAACCTATCTTAAAATGTGTAAAAGTGCAAGGATTACATTTAAACTTCAGTTTCTAGAAAGTCATTCTGTACTTCGGCAGCAAGGGTTACCAGTTTGTAGAACACATTATAGTATTTCCATAAAATTTTAAGTGTAAATCTCCATACAATCAGTCTTAACTCTGCAAGTAATATAATATGTTTTCTTCATTATGAAACCCCTAGGTATTAGCAATCCATTTTTTCATAACCATATTATTGGGAAAGCAACAAAAATAATTATAAAGTGTGAGTTGCTCTTTTTTCATAACATTTTATTATGGCTGAATACACTTCCTGAAAATTTTATGTTTATGTATATATATATAAATAGGGAGCTCTGTATGCTCTTTGACAGTTATCTACCATTTACAACCAGTTTGTTGAATATAAATTCAATCAAAACTTCTGATGGTCTATCTACAATTTTCAGAAATCACGATCGAGTTTCAGATAATGTAATCTGAGGGCCTCTAACATTTAGAAAGCAGATATATTGTGCACAAAGTAGGTTGTCAAATAACTAATCAGACTTATTTTCATGCAATCGCGCTCTTGGAATAATATTTATAGCTACTCTTTCCCCTTTCCTAAGAAATGGCAGAAAGATCTGATCTGGCTGGGCATGTTTCTTAAGTCTTGAGCATGTACACTGGTTCTGCATCCCACAGTCTGTCTCGTAGTGAAGGGCAGCATTCAGCTGCCTAGGGAAAATGTCCCACAAAAAGGGGATCTCCATACTGGCTCACAGCTTCCTTGGTGGCTTCTCCTCAGTTCTTTCCTCCCTGTGCTAATTCTCCCACACAGCTCAAGGTCACCACTCATCTGACAAGACAGGCATGGGGTGTAAGCATCTTTCACTTCTCACATCTTTAAAACTGTGTGTAATAATTCCCCGCAGGCTGTTTTTCTTTGTAGCTCAAGCAGTGGGGTTCTCATGCCCTGCTGTTACCCTGCAGAGGAACGGGAGAGCCTTATGTTGTTAGTGCTGCTGAAAACCTTCCTACTGAGCTGAGCACACCACTGCAGCAATTGAAATTCCTCATATGTTGCACTGGATATGAGCTGAAGGCTGAGCTGTGTTGTTTTTATTAAGAACTGCTTCACTCTCATAAGCCCTCAGTGATATTTTCCTCTACATGGAACATGTCAGGGATTTGGGCTTTGATTGGATTAGTGTCTGATTGCTGCTTACAGCATATGGGTAGTCCAAATTCTTTCAAAGTCTTTTTAAGTGTCTTCTAAAATACATTTGTAGGTATGGGACTAAACCAGAGAGAGAGATCTTAACATGCTGAGGGAGAGAAAGGTCAGAGTAGCTTGAAACCTGAAAGATTATTATTTAACATCCAGGGGTTATCTCTATTGTCATGCAAATTTGTCAGTAAGGAAGTCATAGGGTTTGAGACATATACTTATTACAATAGGTGCATTTACCTGTATACAGCAGGTAGAATAGTGGTTTTTTTTCTTTTTTAAAAAAGAAAATGGATTTACAACAATTGAGGGAAAAACAAATATAAGAAAAGTCTTTGTACAGTTCTTTGGAAAGAACAAATTAGGGATTAAATTACAACCATTTTTGGTGAGGCACGAGGGGGTCATCATCCCGTAAGATGGTGTTGATAGCTGTTCACAGAATTCAAAGAGGGAAGGCAGGGACAATGTGAATGGAGTACCTGTCATTTTTTACTCTTCACTTTCTTCCCTGCAGTTCCCGCCATCAGACAGTTCACTGAATGCTTTTGCACTTGTTCAAATGAAACCTCTAAATCTTTTGCAATGTCCTTTTCCCCGGTAATTATAAGTTTCTAAGTCTGTACAAGAGCTTTGCCTTGCTAAGCTTGGAGCGAACCATTTTTCTGTGATTTATGAGTTTGGATTCCTTCAGTTTCTCTTTAGGATCTAGGTTTCAAAGCTTTTCTGGTTTCTGTCCCAGACAATAAATTGCCTCTTGCTCATTCAAACCCCAAGGCAAATCTCTCAAGTGCTTTCAGTTCTCAGCAAATCTTCACCAAGTGAGCTGATTTTTAAGCCTGTTGCCTGTCTGCAATTAAAAAAGCATACATCAAGTTATCACAACATACCTAATTTAAGTCAGTGTGTCAGTGCTATGCCAGAATAAAAAGAAGAAGAATAAAAAGAAAAATATATTTATTTGTATATCTCTCTGTGGTATACCCTTCAGATACCCTAAGGGTATCATAACCCTACTCTCTGGGACATTATGTACTAGGCAATTTATATACCAATAGACTGTTTGCCTCTGTTGTGGTACCCTGGTAGCAGGATGCATCTGTCCCCAAACAGTATCTAGGTGAGTTAGTGGTGGATCAGTAGAGAGATGTGTTTATGGTGGAACTGTGTTGGACAGAAAGGCCCTAGAAATGAGGAGGGTTCCTCTAGGGTGGCAACACATAAACAAGGGTTTCTAAACCAGTTAAAGTGAGGCATATGAGTTACTTTAGGGTGTGTGGTTTACTCTATTGCTGTCTTTATCTTTGCACTCACCACCTGTGAATCTCAGCTTATTCCTCTCTTTTCTGTGCTTCAAGCACTGATGCTAGCTTAGCAGGGGAATCAATTATAAAGATGGGACTCAGGCAGGTGTAGCCATAGAAGTGTCCTAATTTGAGGTGATAGTGATTAATGTTGAGGGTTAATTAACTGTCATTAATTTTTTCCTTATTATTCAATACTATGTCCTCTTCTGCCACCACTTTTGGTCACATTGGTGAGGTTTGAGCTACTTTTTATTTCCTGCTCTAATGTAGTGGATTAAAGTAAGAATATTCACAGCTATCCCTGTGGAACATCACAATTAAATGACTAAACATGGCAGGAAAAAATGGTGGGTGAGGAACTAGTGATTTCAATTGAGAAAAGAGCAGAAAATGCCTATCAGAACATGTAGAAATGCATTTTCTGTTTACATCTCACGTGTAAGGACATGAGGGTTACAGTCTACTTTTTCGCTCAGTCAATTTTGCCTACAGAATAGGAAGAACACCTTCTCTGAGTCATCACTGCAAACAATAAGTGAACAATAAATTTCTCTTCCTTTAACAGTTTGTGCTCTGCTTGTCTGCACTTGTAACATGAAGGAAGCTAGAAAAGAATAAGGGTTCCCTATGACATATTTTTTTCACTGACTTGCTGTTAGGAAATTGCATCAATTTAGGGCAGTTAGTGATGTTGTAATCAAAATCTTTAAAATAAGGAATTTACATTTACTTTCTCTGCATTTAAATGGGATAGATAATAAGCAGTTTGAATTCACCTCCATTAAAGGTTGTCTACCTGTTATTGCCAGCAGACTGGTGGGGAGGATAATTTACTCCATCTTAGAAAGACTGGAGAGTCGAATCTGAGTCTTGCACATCCTGGGAATGATTGCCTGAGGATTCCGTTGCACATTCCAACAACTGTAAAAATCAATTATAGTTATTTTTATTTTTGAAGTCTACTGCTAAAGAACACTAAAGGGCGTAGCAATCATTTTGTATATGCGTCTCTAACAGTTGCTCAATTTTTTTTTTAATCAACTGCAGTAAATTTGCTGTAGCAAAAGTCATTATTGGTCCAGAAAAAAAGTCAACAAAAATGCTAAAACCCCAAATGTGTGTTTTTCATCCATTGCCCAAAGGCAGGAAACATATTTTAAAATAAAGGATGAGGGTGACTAAATGGCCTAGATATGATCAACCTTTAGCTGACCTACTTTTTCTGGAAAAACTAATCTTTACACTGTCAGCTTCTCCACATTATCAGTCATTAATGCATCTTTCCCAGTGGCAGCGTGGCCAAAGATTTTGCTGATGTTGCTGCTTCTCAGGGCCCCAGTGACTCATTGCTCAAAATGTTTTGATAATTGAACATATTGTACCTGAAAACCCTCACTGTAAGCAAACTCAGTCCCACGCCAGGATTAGATCTTGAGTCATGATGGCCTCATGGTGTCGGGTGTACATCTAGCTAGGTCATAAATTATAGCAGACTAGATAGAATTAGGCTGAATGTAACAATCTTTTTCTCCAGTGCTGTGTGTTAGTTTTGTGAAATAATAGGGTAGGAAGGGCCTGTTGAGTTTCACATCTTTTTTTTTGATGCCATATTATCTTGTTGGGTCCGGTATCCGAATTGACAGGGAGAGAGACAACCACCATAGATATATATTGTCTTTTATTAATAGAAGAAAGATAATAAGTATTACCAGCTAGCTGGGGTCCGGGCTTTCCCACGCAAGGGTCACACCACGGACCCCGACCACTTCGGGCGTCCCTCTTTTATACGGTTCTTACCCAAGAGTGTTCCCCCCTCCCGTTTTCCTGTTTTGCATTCTTGTTAATATTATCTATTTTGCTGAATTAAAACATCTGGATAAGTAGCCCTTCTATCATCCTGATTGAGAGCAGGGCACCCTAATCCCGCCACCTATCAAGGGTCCAGACCTTGCCATGAGCAGGGCATCCTGACCCTGCCATCTATCAAGGGTTCTGCCCCTGCCATGAGCAGAACATCCGGACTCCGCCAGTTATCATGGGTCCTTGTGCTCTAAGACTCAGCTTATTCTACATTAGCTATTTAACCCCTACATTCCCCCCTTTTTCTTTTGCTAATATTAGAGAATCCTTTCTCGATCCTTCTGAGTTTGTCGCATGAACATTATGTGCATACAATTAACTCAATTTGTAGCTTTTTCCATTACCCCATTACACATTTCCACATTATACAGATACACAGTAACAGTAATAACAGAATTACAAATACGCGTAATCCTTCTTTTATCAGTCCTGATATCCACCCAGGTAACCCTCCAAACAATGACTCTAGCCATCCGTCCATCAGTCCTTCTTCCCGTGTTATCTTCTGAGTGTGTTCCTTGAGCCAGCGCAATTGTTGTTGAATCGATTGGCTATGGTCCGACAGGTTAAAACAACATAGTCCTTCAAACTCTTCACATCCCTGTCCATGCGCGAGGAGCAAGAAGTCTATAGCCGCTCTGTCCTGTAGTAATGCATGTCGCAGGCTGTTCTGATCGAGCAGGAGTTGTTCCAATACTTCGGTTGTCACATTTGCTTGCTTCTCACTCCAACAGGCTAACTTCGAAAGTTCCCTTAATGCATTTCCTGCTGCAGCTCCTGGTACAAAGATAGCTAAGGCGACCCGCGCAGTTACAAATATTAATTGTACATTATCATCACATTCCGGTGTTAAACCAAGGGAACGCTTTTGCCTTCTTTGTTCCTGCTTCATAGTTAACAACGGGGCTATCATTGCCAGTTGCCCTAAATAACACGGTCCCCCATAGGCATTCTTAGGTATTCCCTGCCATGCTCTATCCCCACAAATTAAAAACACTCCATCTGGCAAGGCCTTAGCGGTATCATTATTCCATAGTAAATCTGTCCTATTATGTACCTGTCCTGATGGACCCCCCCCATATGCTCCTAAGGGTAATCCCGCAAGGAACCATTCTTGTAACCCGTCGACTGTCCCATTTATCCCACAGAATGTCCCGTTTGCATATATGGGACCGCTACCACCTGGGCTGTTTCTCGCTTAGTGGGGAAGGCCTCCACTCACCCTGAAAAGGTGTCTACTAATACCAACAGATATCTATATCCGTATTTACCTGATTTTATTTCCGTAAAATCTACTTCCCAATGCCTTCCAGGTTCACCACCTCTTTCCCTTATACCTTCATGTACCTTTCTGACCGTCGATGGCTTCATTTCCTGACATGCTTGACACCCTTCTATTATCTCTCTTAATATTTTCCTCTGATCTTGGAATCTCAACCCAAACTTTTCTATTAACAGTCCCATTTTTCTTTCCCCCAAGTGTGTGGTACTGTGTAACTGTTGCGCCATCTTCTGTCCCAACCGCTTAGGAATTAACATTCTTCCTTCTGTATCGTAATGTCCTTCTCCTGCACTTTGCTTTTATGCAACCTTTCGAATCCACTCCCTCTCCTCCGGGGTGTATTCATCCTTCCAATTTCCTCTTCCTCTCTTAAAGTGTTGTGAGTCAGGGCTAGTACCCTTTGTATTTGTCCTTCTAACACAGCTCGCCGGGCTGCAATATCTGCAGCTGCATTTCCTCTACTTATCGTATCGGTTTTCTTCTGATGTCCTAAGGTATGCACAATTGCCACTGCTTTTGGTTTCTGCAAAGCTGACAGCAAGTGCAAAACCTCTTCTTTGTTTCGGATTTCTTTTCCTTCAGGTTGTTCAAAATCCCACGGTGGTCTTACCAATGGGAATCCCTCATCGATAAGGTTCTGCTGCACGGTGGGTCTCCCGTCCTCTCCCGGCACCAACTTTCGTGCCTCGGTCAGGATCCTCTCACGCTCTTCGGTCGTAAACAACACTTTTAAAAGCTGCTGACAGTCATCCCAGGTAGGGTTATGTGTAAACAAGATGGATTCTAATAAATCGATTAATGCCCCCGGTTTCTCAGAAAAGGAGGGGTTTTGACTTTTCCAATTATACAAATCGCTAGAAGAGAATGGCCAGTATTGATACGTACGCTGTCCCTGAGGCCCTGTTGTTCCAATTGCTCTAACTGGGAAGGCTTGAGAGGTGCTTGACACACCTCCCTCGTCTCCCCTTTGGTGAGATTGAGTCCCAAACACTGGCCCCCTGTCTTCCCCTCCCTCCCTCCTGTGATCACTACTACTCACCTCCCTTCGTGCCTCAGGCGGAGGTGCGTAAGGGGGGGGGATTATGCCTGCTTTCTTCATCCAATATTTCTGGATATAAAGTCGAATCTGATAGTACTGCTTTTTTCTCTTCCTTTTTCATTACGTAAATATCAATTTTTCCATCTTTTCTATCCTCTCCCAAAAGAGGTTTCAGCCATGGGGGTGGATACAGAACCAAATCCTCCCATGTGATTATATATGGAAATTGATCTGGGTGTCCTTCCGACCCAGGTCTCATTATTACCTCTTTTACTTTCCTTACCAATTTTAAATCTAAACTTCCCTCTCTCGGCCAGCCTACATCAAAACTTGGCCATTCACTTTTACAAAATATCTCCCACTGATTTTTATACACTTCTACAGACAAATTATGTGCCCGACGTTTAACATATCCAAAATGATTTATCATAAATGACAAAGGGGTGGATTTCCCTTGTCCCATTGTATCAAGCTCGTCGCTTAAAACCAAAATTAATACAACTGCCAGTAAACCAGTAAGGGCGATTATTAACAGAATTCGCCCTTCCCAAACCGGTCTCCTTTCGTTAAGGAGAAACGATATACCCAACCAACCTAACCAACCACCCTTCCTTTTCCTGGGAGTCTGAGGGACGTCTCCCTCAGACTCCAGCCGACTATCCTTCGGTGCGTCCACCTGGATTTCTGTCGGCTCACTCTCACCCCCTGAGGCCTCCCTTGACTTATTATCTTTCTCTATCTCTTTTTCCTCCCCTGCATTCGGATCCCGGACGAGCCCCCAAATGTTGGGTCCGGTATCCGAATTGACAGGGAGAGAGACAACCACCATAGATATATATTGTCTTTTATTAATAGAAGAAAGATAATAAGTATTACCAGCTAGCTGGGGTCCGGGCTTTCCCACGCAAGGGTCACACCACGGACCCCGACCACTTCGGGCGTCCCTCTTTTATACGGTTCTTACCCAAGAGTGTTCCCCCCTCCCGTTTTCCTGTTTTGCATTCTTGTTAATATTATCTATTTTGCTGAATTAAAACATCTGGATAAGCAGCCCTTCTATCATCCTGATTGAGAGCAGGGCACCCTAATCCCGCCACCTATCAAGGGTCCAGACCTTGCCATGAGCAGGGCATCCTGACCCTGCCATCTATCAAGGGTTCTGCCCCTGCCATGAGCAGAACATCCGGACTCCGCCAGTTATCATGGGTCCTTGTGCTCTAAGACTCAGCTTATTCTACATTAGCTATTTAACCCCTACAATCTCTTTAAAAAAATGGGTCTTATCTTAAAAAAAGATAAGTGTTGGTACACTGTTGAAATAGATTTGGCTCTTGGTAGGTATCCATGCCTAGTTATATATGTACTGGAGAATCATAAGATGCTATGTTCCAGTGCTCTGTCACCCTCACTGTTAAGAAATTTTTCCTTAAGTTCCTGTGGAACTTTTGGTGTTTCAGTTTGTGGCTATTACCTCTAGTTCTATCAGTGGCCACCACTGAAAAGAGGCCAGCACCATCCTCCTCACTGCCTCTCTTGAGGTACTTATAGACACTGATCAGATTCCCTCTCAGCCTTCTCTTCTCCAGTCTGAACAGGCCCAGCTCCCTCAGCCTCTCCTCATAGGGCAGATGTTCCAGGCCCCTGATCATCCTCGTAGCCCTGCGCTGGACTCTCTCCAGCAGCTTCACATCCCTCTTGTACTGTGGAGCCCAGAACTGGACACAATACTCCAGATGCGGCCTCACCAGGGCTGAGTAGAGGGGCAGGATCACCTCCCTCGACCTGCTGGAGACGCTCTTCTTAATGCACCGCAGGATCCCATTGGCCTTCTTGGCCACGAGGGCACACTGCTGCCTCATGGTCAACTTGTCGTCCACCATGACACCCAGGTCTTTCTCTGCAGAGCTGCCCTTGAGAAGGTCGGTCCCCAGCCTGTACTGGTGTCTAGGGTTATTCCTCCCCAGGTGCAGGACCTTGCACTTGGCCTTGTTGAATTTCATAAGGTTTTTCACCGCCCAGTTGTCCAGTCTGTCCAGGTCCCTCTGGATGGCAGCGCAGCCCTCTGGGGTATCAGCTACTCCTCTCAGCTTCGTATCATCAGCAAACTTACTGAGGGAGCACTCTGTGCCTTCATCCAGGTTGTTGATGAATAAATTGAACACGACTGGACCGAGGACTGATCCCTGGGGGACCCCGCTAGCTACAGGCCTCCAACTAGACTCTGCACCGCTGATCACCACCCTCTGGGCTCTGCCATCCAGCCAGTTCCTAATCCACCTCACTGTGCACTCATCTATCCCACACTTCCGGAGCTTGCCCAGGAGGATGTTGTGAGGGACGGTGTCAAAAGCCTTGGTGAAGTCGAGATAGACGACATCCACCGCTCTTCCCTCATCTATCCAGCTAGTCATTCCATCATAGAAGGCTATCGGGTTAGTCAAGCATGATTTCCCCTTGGCAAATCCATGCTGATTACTCTTGAGTACCTTCTTGTCCTCCATGTGCCTGGAGACAACGGCCAGTATGAGCTGTTCCGTCACTTTTCTGGGGACGGAGGTGAGGCTGACTGGCCTGTAGTTGCCTAGGTCCTCCTTCTTGCCATTTTTGAAGACTGGCATGACATTGGCCTTCTTCCAGTCCTCCGGCACCTCCCCCGTTCTCCAGGATCTTTCAAAGATGATGGAGAGCGGCTTAGCTATGACCTCTGCCAGCTCACGCAGCACTCTGAGGTGCATCCCATCAGGGCCCATGGATTTGTGGGTATCAAGTTTCCTTAGGTGCTCTCTGACCCAATCTTCCTCTACCCAGGGCAAGTCTTCCTCTCTCCAGGCTTCTTCTCTTGTCCCTAGGGCCTGGGGCTCTAAAGGGCTGCCCTTGGTAAACACCGAAGCAAAGGCGGCATTCAGCAACTCTGCTTTTTCTGTGTTATTCGTAACCAGGGTACCCACCCCGTTCACCAGTGGGCCCACGTTTTCCCTGATCTTTCTTTTGCTGTTAATATATTTGAAGAAGTTTTTCTTGTTATTTTTAACGTCCCTTGCCAGATTGCATTCCAAACGTGCCTTAGCTTTCCTTGTCGCATCTCTGCATTCCCTGACAACGTTCCTGTATTTCTCCCAGTCCTGTTTTCCACATTCTGTATACTGTCGCCTTCTGCTCGAGCATTGCCACAAGCTCCTTGCTCATCCACGCAGGTCTCCTGCCCCCTCTGCCTGACTTCTTGCACACAGGGATGCACTGTTGCTGGGCGTGGAGGAAGTGCTGCTTGAAACTAACCAGCTCTCTTGGGCCCCCCTTACTTCTAGAGCTCTAGCCCATGCGATTCTTCCGTGGCCCTCCTGAAGTCCATGGTTGCAAGGCTACTTACAGCCCTGCCACCTCCTTGGATCCTGAACTCCACCAACTCATGGTCACTGCAGCCGAGGCTACCCCCCACCTTCACATCTCCTACAAGTCCCTCCCTATTTGATAGCACGAGGTCCAGTAGCCCACCTCTCCTCGTCGGCTCCTCCACAACCTGCGTCAAAAAGTTATCATCAGCGCTCTGCAGGAACCTCCAGGACTGTTTGTGCCTGGCTGTGTTGTCTTTCCAGTTGATGTCAGGGTAGTTGAAGTCTCCCATGAGAACCAGGGCCTGTGACCATGAGGCAACATCCAGCTGTCTGTAGAAGGCCTCATCAACCTCCTTGTCTTGGTCAGGTGGCCTGTAGCAGACACCCACCACAGTGTCTCCCACATTAGCCTGCCCTTTAACTCTTACCAAAACCCTGTTGCCAAGCCCAGCGGCGCAGCCAGTGGTTAATCTGCCATATCCGCCTTCTCCTCCTTGAATCCATTCCCCTCGTTGGTAGGAGAGAGGAGAACACTACCTGGGCTCCCATACCTTTGACGGCCATCTGTAGGGCTCTGAAGTCACACTTGAGATCTCTCAGTTTCCCCATGGCATCATTAGTGCCCACATGAAACAGTACCAGAGGGTAATAGTCAGACTCCTGGACAAACCTTGGGAGCCTTTCTGAGACATCCTTTATTCGGGCCCCTGGCAAGCAGCAGACCTCTCTGGATGAGGGGTCCCGTCTACATATCGGTGTCTCCGTGCCCTACAGCAGGGAGTCACCCACAACGATCACCCGCTGCTTCTTCCGGGTGCTCCTTTTCTCCTTAGGGGGAGCGGCCTCAGGGTGTGGACCTGAGTGCCTCTCTGTAGACAGCCCTCTAGATATCATACACAATATAGGTAGACAGCCCCCTAGAATATCATATACAGTTATGAAGTCTGCATATCATGTTTAACAAAGCTTACAAAAAGAGCCTGGCAAAATCAAAAGGCAAAATCTGTTAAATATGAGGAGAAATATTATATACAAAATAATAAGTACGTAAGTGAAATATAGAATATGGAGCTTAGAATCAGAAGGCTTTTTAATATTGCAATGATGTACCTGGTGCATGCATTTTTTGGATTTGGGATAGTGAACAGAAGAAAGAAAGAATAAATTTGTGAATTTGTGATTCTTTAAAGAAACAAGAGGCCAGACACAATTCTGCCATATCTATCAAACATTAAAATAATCCCAAAGGGATAGTCCAAGACTTCAGATCATCCAGAAGCACTGACTGCTCATAAACAATAGCTAATATTTAGAAAAGATGACATGAGTTGCCCTGTAGGCTGACTTTTTGCCACATTAATACATTTTTGCCAATATCTTGTCATTTTTTATATTGATTCACTAGAGATACTTTAACACTTAGGCTTCTAATTTTTACAACCGCTTAGACGAGCATTGAGCTAGTTCAGTTATTATCAATTCTCAAGTGAGATTGAAGTGTACAATGTCCTCTAATTTATCTTTCCTTCCCATAGCCATTGAACATATATCTATGGGGTTTTCCTTTTTAATTCATTTATGTGTCAGCACTTACACATTTTGTGTTATTTTATAAAGCATATCATGTGTCTTTACAAACCTTTGAGATTCTGCTTTATAACAAATTTACAAAACATTTGTACATGGGACTCTTTAAGGGAGACTGCATAAACTTAACATGGCATTATAGGTGAACAGACTAGCTACATATTAGTTGATGAATATTTAGTCTAGCATTATCTACATCTTGACTAAAAGTGATACATGGTACCATGGTACCATTCACTCCATGGAAATTATTCTGACACTAGCGAAGAATTATTATGTGTAGGTAAATTATAAATATTGATGAATTTACAAAATCTGTATAAACGAAGATCCAAACTATGATAAGATTCAGATGACTAATTTATAGAATTCATAATTTGATTACATTTATACCTCTGATGCCTCTTTGTCTTCTAGTTAAGGCAATTATCAGAGTTAGTGCCATAAAAAGCAGGAAAGTGCTTCCAATGAAGTGCAAATATGATGACTCTCACTCTAGCAGTGGTAAGCATGTCTGACTGGTCAAGAAATGGATGGTATTAGATGAATGAAAGAAAAATAGCCAGCAGCATCCATCTTCATTAAACAAGAGATCTGTAGTGTTAGATTTACTACATCTGCTCATGTTACAACTATGTGGTATTTTCACTGACTAGACAAATTGGGTATGAGCCTCTTCAGACAGGTGTTTTGCTCAGTATTATAACAAAATCCACCCAAACATATATTTGGTTATCATCACCGTGATGACTTAGTTCCATAAAGAGAAACAATCTCACCACCTTGGTTTCAGTGCCTGAGGTCTCTGTATAAAATCTCAAACTGGACTCACCCTCAAACCTGGAAAGTCAAGTTGGGATATTTTTGAGGGGGGCGGGTATTTTTTTCCTCCTCTTTGGCTTAGGCATCACAACCTAGGCTGAAAGGAAATGCCTCTCTCCAGCTTGAATTCACTCCTTTCTGTTTCCTTGTGATTTAGGAGTGTGTGTCTCCTCTTTCTGATGAAGCAGCTGCTGTCCTGTTTACCCAATAGCCCAGTCATGAAGAAATTTATACCCTCCTCAACTCAGTAAATCCCTTCTCAACCCTCTTGCTAGCACTATTTGGGTACCTATTGTGAGATTACCTGCAAGGAGCAGGAGGTGAGACATAGTGGGGCTTTCTCAAGTCATAAGAACTTAGAATGTCTGAACACTTAGCCTAGTAGTTATCCCAAAATGCTTAGAAATGACAGCAGAGGTCATTTCTAAATGACCTCTAAAGCTAAAGAATAACTCGAGCCTTTATGATACAGCCTAGTATCCTAGATACAGCTGTTATCTTAGTAAATCTGTGCCTGGCATTTATTTAACCTTCCCTATACTTTTGTTTATTGCTTCTTGTAACGATTAATGGATCCTATGAACTCGCCAGCTACAAGACCTGAACCTGAAATTACACTATGAAGTTCAGTTAGTGCCAAATAGATGCTGATGAAGTCTGGGGAAGGTGTTAGGCATCTTAATGCCAAACATTCTCAGACTGGTTCTGTATTTTTGGAAGTACTTCAGCACCAAGTCAGAATGTGCAGCACGAATTTCACATGTATAAGTTTGAGGGCACTGTTATTATGAAAACTTCAATCAATGCAAACAAATTATATTATTTATTTTTTTTTTGACAGCAGAGAAATCTCTTGGTCTGTCTCTTGTTCCTTTCATTTGATTCATGAGAGAGAGGCTGATTTGCCTATTGCATAAGTTCGGACACACAATGTTGTTGGAGATGAGGACAACAAATATTTTATTATATTCTTTATTCATGGCAAATGAGTTCTAGGAGTTGCCACTGTATGAATTAGGTATTAACACCAACTTTAACTAGTCTGGTGTCTTCTGTAGGCCCTTTTCTTTGATTTTTATGCAATTAACACTTTTCTACCATTTCCTTCTATTTCAGTGGTCATTCAAAAGCTGAGGTTTGGCCTGCTAAAAGATCTGAATCCAGTGACTATTGGGCACATTAAATGTAAATTGCCTTCTTGTGAAGAATTGCCCAATAGTATTAAGATTTTGCATTTATCACTAAACATCCATAATAGGCAGCACATATAATACAAGCTAGAAAACTTTTAAATGCTATGAAAATTTTTAAAACTCAGTACTAAAAGAGTAATAAAAATGCCTGTAGAATAAAAAATGATCATCAAATATTAAAAATATCCTTTCTGTATTATAGCAGAGTGAAACATAAACCACAGTCACCTGTAGTGTGCTTTTTAACCTCTACTTTTCATTTGTGATTTCACATCACCAAAGCAAGATTCATAAAAATTTCAAGAGACATTGTCTTTCACCTGTGCATAATCGATGCTTTCCATCAGCACAATTACTTCCTCTCCCTTTCGTAGAAGGGAAGCTACTGTAGGGAAAGATTGCAAGCAGACACATAACCTGTTGTCCCTTCCAGTCTCCAGAGTGGAGATCATACGGGGCCTGTTTTGTTTCTGCCTTCATGCCATGTTCAGTGATGCTGTCTGAATAAGTAAGGCCCAAGAGCTTTCTGATGTTTCTGAAACTTTTAACAGTCAGGAAGACTAAAAATGCATCTTCCACCTTTTTATAATATAAAAATATTGAATAATATTGAATTTTAAAAATAAAGACATGAAATGGTTTTGAGACTGTTTGTTTGTTTTGTTTTACTGTAAAATAATAGCTGGAAAGGCAATAAGCTTTGACATTGCAAGGTTTTAGGAAAAACCTACATGTGCATAATGTTTATGAATATACCTATAAAAAATTGTTAGTGACATTTTTGCTTTTACAGATATACCCTAGCAATGATTGCCTAATTAAATAATTTAAGTGCGTAAAAGTGTGAAAGTTCAGAACACTTGCAAATATGAAAAGTAAACTTGTGAGCACCCAGTGGCCTGTAGAGTCGTTTTTTTCCATATGCTGTAATGACAATGTTAAAAAAATAACTGCAATTATGTCAATTGCTCCTTTGACTCGGCTTTTTTATTATTATTATTCTTACAGGATGCTTAAAGTTTCTTACTGTTCTCTCAACAGTCATTCTGTTAACATCCATTTTAAAACAGTTGACCTCAGCCTTTTCAAATAATCACTTTATTTAGCAACATGCATTTTTTTCTTTTGCAAAATTTTCCTTCGCTTCCCTTTGTGAATCGCCTTTGATTTTCAAAGCTTACATATGTTTTAGAAGTTGCTCACATCCTATGGACATCTTCTGCCAATGGCCATGGTTCACCTTATGTCAAATGACCATCAAATGTCCATATGAAAGGTCCTGTTCTGTCACTTCAGGGAAAGTAGTGCAGATGTACAAGAAGACACGCCAAATGGTCATGGCTGCAGGCCATATGGAAGAGGCCTTATTGGACTACATCTGAAGCTGTTTTAATCAGCCATAACATTTTTGGCTGTAAGGCAGTTATGTTAGCTTACACTGTTCAGAATTTGCTTAAGATTGAGACATCGCTGGTGTTTTCCTTTTATGTAGACTATTTATCAATATCTATAGCTGTCTCAGGACCAGGTAAATAATATATGTAAAGTGACTAGGATACATAGAAGATTGCCTTTCTGTCTGTGTATTTTTATTCTCCTCTCTAATCACTTGTTAGTTGATGGACAAATATGTGAGGTTTGACTTTCTTTCAGCATGTGTGCAACATGCAATGCAGTGCCATATTACAGATACTTGACCTAGCTCTAAGCAAGGTTTCTTGGATGCTGGAAACAGCACAGCCATATCCTGCATGATCTGAGCCTTCTCTGAATGGAACAGTAGCCCCATGGGAATGCTCCATCAAGTCATCTGCAACTTAGGCTATTTACTGTAGAGTCCTTATGCTGTGGAGATTGAGCCGTCGTGCTTCTGACCTGTGCTCAGGTCAGAAGCTGAAAAAATATGAGCAGCATCTGTTCAGCCTTTGTCTGTCTTGAGGACAGTAACAGAAACTTATGTCACTGAAGCTTTAGATTAGTGTAAAATAAAAAAAATGTTTTTGAAAAACTGAAAACATCTGTTCTAATCTCTTTTTTTATATACATATTTTTTCTTCTTGTGTCACAGCAATAGTGACCTTACTGCTGGTAGAATATCAGACTGGCATTAACTTAATGCAACAACAATATGTAATGAACATCTGGTCTCTTTTTTCCTGTTTGTCACAGGCCATTCTGACCCCAAGAGCATTGCCCTGGTGGGTGGTAAACAAGCACAAGGGAAAATATAGCATACCATCTGCCTCCTTTTTAATTTGCCCATAATGTTTTTGCATGTTATTTATTCACTGCACAGGTTCAAGAGCTTCAATGGGATCAAAAATATACAGCAAGACAGAACTGGTTTGTTGCACAACTTCTATAAGCATAGTCCAACAAACTGTAGAATAGCCTGAACACAGAGGGCAGCATGGTCTAGAAGGAATACGATACCCTGGCTTTTAGTCTGCTCAGAAAGCTATTATGAATAACTGTATTCCATTATGAAAATGGAACGTGCATCAAGCCGGATGTTGTAAGGCAATCTGACCCTGCTAGTATCCAATGATTTTGTTAATGACCAGATGGTAGTAGAGAGTACCAAGAGCCAGCAAGGGTCTGCCAGTGGATTGTCTGAAAAGTTTTTGAATGTGATACGGACAAATTGGAGAAATGGGTTGAAAGAGGTAAAACAGCTTTTGACATGGACAACTATTGAGTTCTGGCCTGGGGAAGAACAAACAGCAATGCCAATACAGGAAACTGTGCACTGTAGCACTAACATTGTAAAAGGCTCCTGAAAAGGGTAAAGGAATAATTTATGGTTCTATGATATCAGGCAAAACTTATGGGCTCAGAATCAAACTTAACACATGCCTTTAAGTCATACATTTCTTCATTAGAATATTTTCCAGGTAAGTATGATATTTTATGATAATAATCATGAAAAAGTAATGCAAATATTTAATTATCAATTAAACATATATTTACATATAAAGATGAATTAGCCACACACAGTCATTTGCTGTAAAAGGAAAATATACAGCATTACTTTGGAATTTTACACTCACTGAGAATTTTGAAAACTTCTTGACCCCAGGGGTAGGACGGTTTGTTCAAATGCCTTTTCTTTCTGGTATGAGAATAGTAATTGCAGCTTTTTCTAAAATGTATCCTGACACTCACATGAATAATTCCTTTGCAGGAAGTAAGCTATGGATTTTGTGACTGGAAGAGATTGCATCTATTCAATTATGCTGTTGAAATACCTCCTTAATAGCTTGGGAAGGTGCACAAGCCCCGGAGGAGTTAATTCTTCTGAAATCAGTCTTTATGTATTTGGATGTGTGGTTAAATCAAATAATGTTCTGTGATATAATGTGGAACATAAATGGTATCAATAAGCTAGAGGATTGCTAGACTATTGAACTTCTTCAAAATACATGTTTCACTTGGAAAGCTTCCACAGTTAAGGAAAAATTCCAATATATGTTCAAAATCATAACACATACAGTCTGGGATTTTTGAAATTATTATGTTTTGCCTGTAGCTACATTTACTGTATGATGTAAATTCCTTTGGTAAATAGATCGATTTTTATTTTGCTCTGAGCTGATTTGCTCTTTAATAGAACTGAACATAGCATTTTTTTTACAAGGTTGCAACCTGAATCTGACTCTAGGAATACTGAGGTAGTTAAATAGCAGTGCTTTTAAACACTGCTCCTTCCAGGTCTCCATCCAGTTTTTATGGTCCTATTTAGTTTTTCTCTCAAAAGATAAATGTTCAAGTTTAGGCTGGCTTAATATGACAGCAATATCACGCTGTATTTTTAAAGGTGTCTTATAAAACCATGCCTGATAAAAACACTGATTTCATCAGGGGTTTTAGAAAGCAATATAACCCAAATAAATTTGAATATATGCAATAATAGCATTTCTGAAGGCATAGCTTTATTTATTATTTTTCCACATGAAAAATGCATTAAAGACCTATTTCATTTTTCATATTATCTTACAAAAATTTTGCGTAATTAAAAGGCAAGCAAAATGTTAATTGATACTGTAAGAGCAGAGCTAACTTGCATATGTATTTTTCTTTTGCATTGACTTAAAGTTGGCTAAACTGATGTGATGTCATATGTAGTGCTCAGTCTGTATAGACAAAGATGTCAGGACAATCTAACCACAAATTGCAATTTTAATACATTCATGATACTATTTTATAAGATTATTTTGAATGTCTTTGTTCTTTACAATGACTCCTTATAGAGTCCAGCATGTTCAGAAAATTTTCTATAACCAGCAGTATGCTTAAGTTGATTATTAAGATTCTTTGAAGGATTTGCCATTTTTGAACCCTTTCTAAAATGCATTGATCAAGGATTGATGTGTTATTACTGGGACATTTATTTCATTCTTTTTCAGAGTGAGAAATAAAAATATTGAAGTTCTCATAAAACTATTCATTTGTAAGTCCCAAAATGTTACATTCTGGAATAACGACACTTTGTTGTTGTTGTTGTTGAATCTATTCCAATTAATTACAAAGGAGCTTCAAAAATTTACTTATTCTCTATGGACTCTCTCAGGTCTCTGTTCTAGATGTACAATAACAGGCTCCAGGGAATGTTCCTAGGGGGAAACATCCAGTGGGGGTGGAGTTTGGCTTTAAAAGTTTTGAAGAAGGTTCAGCAATCCGGAGTACCTTGTCCATTTTGGTGATGATGCAAAATATATATATATATTTTTCTGTCTGGCAATTGTTTTTTAATCATTTTTTATTTTCAGCTTTATCTCTGTAAGGAAAAAAAATGGGGTTTTAATTTAGCTATTATATAAGTTTCCAACAAACTTTGACTAAGACAAATGTCCCATAACAGGGGTGCTAGTTCAAAATATAGCATTAAAATTATTATTTTGCCAACAAACTCTAAGCACAGGTGGAGGCATTGGTCTTTTATTTCATTCCTGCTTCCAATGATTTTGCTGCCAAGTGCCAAATAACAATCTAACTAAACAAGATGACTTATTGAGTTCTGATGAGTGCCTCTGTTTTTCAAAGCACTATAGTACAGATACTGTGCAGTTCACTAAAAAGGTTACAAGACAAAATTCTGCCTTCACTTGAAGATATCAATTTTGAAGCTGTGATTTTGCATCCATGTGTTGATTTTAATATAGATTAATAATAGAACTTCACATTCGGCTGCAGAACATATGGTCTACTCTATGAAGACTTTTTGTGTATTTCACTTCTGAGTTCCCTACAAGTTTTATATTTAGTTTGAGTGAGAAGCATGTTTATTCTCAGATACAGCTGGAAAAATTCTGTATGTTTGGTAATTTCCATGTTTTGTGTATGTTATAGGTTTCACCAGGAGAGCCATTCTCTGGATTTTCTCTGGAATCTTAGGATCAAGGTAATGTCATCTAACTTTAATTGGCTAAAAGTCACATGCCTGGTCTAAGTTCCCAACATTAAGCTATTTTTATAGTCCACGAAGGCAAGTAGTTTCAGCAGCACTTGTTTGATATATAAGACTTTTAGAATTAACACCTAGATTTTGGATTTTTGTTTGGCAGGAGTTAGGTGAGATGAATCCTGTTCTTTCCATTCCTCATTATTTCTATTGTACATTTGTATTTTTCTTCTGTTAATTATTTTCTTCTTGTGTTCTTATACTCTGTTCATTAATATCAAGAGCACTAACAGTATACTATTACATTGGATAATCTAATTCCTTCCATTAATCTAAAACTCAGATTATATTGATCAATCCCGTGGGAGTTCATCGTCCTTCCACCACTAGGAGTAGTTGGAAGATCTTCAGGACTGTTGAGAAGTGCAGAACCTTCCAGAATAGGAAATTTCTTTCTCATGGAAGAAATTATCTCTGTAAAGCACATCTCTGTGGTCTCATTAGTATTTCATTTCACTAGCTCTACTCACTAGGGAGAGGAGGATTAGTTGTATGAAGAAGTTTGGCTCAGACTAATTCTGCTCAATGATAATCTCCTTGGTGTTATAAAAAATATTGATCTCCAATTTTTCATTATGGGTCTGATCATAATGCACGTTTTTACTCCTATATTTGTACTCTCAGCTATAGACTCACTATTACAAGAGTTTTGAAAATGCTTCTGAGTTTATTGGACTCATAGGTCAGTGCTTTTCAATGGGCACTTGGGAATAAGAGTTCCTTTCCTCAGATACTTTCCAGATACAATAACTGTCTGTGACAACATTGCGTGTGTAATATAGTGATATATGTGAGTGTAATATAGTGATATATTACACTATATATAGTAATATAGTGAAATATATATATACTATATATATAGTGACATATGTAATATAGAGATATAGTGTAATACCTTTTTTTTTCTTTAGCACTGTGAGGTTTTTTTCATCTGGTATTTTATCCTGAATGATATTTATATATGATTATTAAATATTTAGATTTACTAATATGGATGTTGTTCCCACTGTAGTGCCTGTGTTTTAATGATCTTGTGAAATGTAACCTGATTTACTGTACTAGTATCAGACCTTTGGCACTTGGTAATGCTCTTAAAATATCAATTATATACTGTTTTCTTTTTTTCTCGGAAATTTTTCTATGTACATATGCTTATAAAATTCATATTGCATATCTAATAAAGATCAGTATAATGCATCCTTCTTAATAGCTGTCATATGTGCAGTGTTGGAATCTATATATTGTTGGAACCTATATTAAGATGAAGAACAAAAGTGTTATTTATTAGCACCCATAGTATAAAACTCAGCAACCTTTTTTTTTCCTAATTTTGATTACACTGAAATTGAAAGGTTACTTGAACTAGTGCTCACAGCAACTTTCAGATGACTAACTCAGAGGATGACATTCATGGAACTGGTCAAGCTCACTGACAGACCCATGTGGGAGGCAACAAGAGGGAGGAAAAAACAAAACAAAACAAGACAAACAAACAAACAAAAAAAAAAAACAGAATTCATAATGATTTACTGAGTTGTGCAACATTAGGGAAAGTAAGACAAAACTCTGGCATAAGGTAGAGGGATATTTGGGTTATAGGTGTTTATAGGTAAAATGAAATGGTGTCCTGATGTAACTTTTATGCAAAGTAAGGATCTTGAGGCAAGTTTGCAGGGCATGCAGATGGTATCAATCACAGGGCCATCACTATGTTCGAGCTTGGCTAGTTAAGCCATGCTAATGTCAATTCTGTCTATAATTTTCAATAATATCTCATATATCACAAAAATACAATTTGGAGCCATACATTTGGTGATTTTTTCTGGAATTAATTGTGTGACAGCACCCTGTAACTAATCAGGAATTGTACACTGAGTTAGTGAAAGATATAGCAGTAGAAGCAGTTCTGCTGACTTCAAAAGGTTTATTGCACTTACTGGCTTTGATGCCTCTTACACATTTCCATGGATCCTGAAACACCTTCTAACAAATTCAGGAGGCATATTTGAAAGATTTATATTGTACTTATCCAGTATTATAGTGAAATGGGAATATGAGAGAGGTGAGATTCAGAGTTTAATCTGATTAAGACAGAACTCTTCTGGAAACAATTTCTTTTAGGAAACCTATTTAGCTTCTCACAGAATATGGGAAATATCTCCTTTTTACAGTATTCAGGCAATGGACAGAAAATCATATGTGAAGTTATCTGCACAGGTTAAAACCTTGGGAGAAAGTTGTTTTCCAGGCTCAGTTTGATTTTTAGTTGATAACGCAGGTTTGCAATTTTATCTTAGCACATATCTCACCAAATTTTTCTTTCTTTTAAAGCTGTAAAGAGGAAAACTAACATGATTGTAAATAGGCTTTGCCCAGTGAGATTCAACTTTTGGATTCTACAATCTTGTCACAGAACTGAGTTCTGTAGAAGGTGTGCACATGAGGATTGGTCATGCGTCATTCCCAAGGAATACAGAGATCCATCAAGTTTTAGTTATACTTTTGGGGGGCATGAATAATGAGCTAAGCCACACCATTTCAGATTGTGTCTTTAGGAAGATGAGTTAATGATAAAATAAGGAATTGTATACCTTCCTATTTCTCTAAGCACAGTAGATATCACTCTGCAGGACAAAGCGCTTGAGCAGAATACAAGGTCTTTTATTTTTTTCTAAACACCACTTTATCCTTAAAATCATTCCTGTCAAGAAAGTTATCTCTTTCTCTCTTTCTTGAATCTTCTTAGGATTATGCTAGAATAGTATTGATAGCTGTATATTGCCTTCCTATCTCTGTTTTTTTTGCCGCTTCCCAACAGTACACACTGTTCTGGATGGGCTCCAGATTTGGCAATAATCATGCAAAATGAGGTGACTACGTCAAGCCTTTATTCAGGCGAAAACACATAAAAGAAGCAAAGTATGGATAACTACTCACGAGGTGATACTGGACCCGAACATCCTCTCGAGCTGGCAGACCAGAGACAGAGAATTGCTGACCGGCTCCCACGGAGACAGTGTAGACCTCAGAGTTAGGAGTTTCTCCTTCCCCCTGCTCTCTCCACACTGTCCTCTCTATGCCCAGTGCATCCTGGCACGTAGGGTCAGTTCGACCCAGGAGGCAGCCCAGGGGGCAGACAAACTCCGCCTCGAGTTGCGCAACTCTTCCCCCTGGGTGCGCAGGCGCACAAACCAGTAGGGGGTCCCAGCCATCAGTCTGAGGGTCCTGCCTTCCTCCTCTTCTTCCTCCTTCTTAGGTGTTTTACCTTCAAAACTAGTTTAGAGGACGTCTGCGGTTAAGTTGGCTACAAGCCCGGTTGAGCAGCCACCTTCAACTGCTTTTGGAGGAGGTTGGCTGTGAACCTGGCTGAGCAGCCGCCTCCGTGTCCCTTATCGCTCAGCCTAGACAGGCAAACATCTTCTTTCTCAAGGTCTGGATTCTGTTTCCTTACAGATCTTTACAGATCATAAAAATTTCTACCTCCTATACACATACTTAAAAATTCACCTATCAAATCCATCTTCTGTCCTTTGATTTGTTCATGAAACTTGTATGAAATCTAAAGGATCCCAATACTTTTATGTAGATCCTGATCTCCATGCTTGAGTGGTGATCTTTCTACTATTTCATGTGAGATTCGCTAAAGCAATTTTGTTGTTTCTTCATTTTCATTGAATGAAATCTAACCGGCCCAACATTTTCTCCATTAGTTCTACCGCCAGCTCCTTTTAAGCTCTGGACAGCAGGAGTCCAAACAAAAATCTCTCAGGTTTTGTGTGTGCATGTGCATATTAAATTTATCTTTAAAAATTAACAGGAGAGATAAAAAAGCGCATTGATTTGAAAAGCCCATCTTTTCTTGTTTCTGCCATTTAGGGACAAATTCAACAATGTGACAGCAGAGAGTATGACAAGATCAGACTCAAGGACCCATTTTTTAAAGGGTCCTTTAAATCTTAAAGTTTGTAATGCATTTATATTTGACATAAATAACAAAAATAAAATATCTTTAATACTTTGAAGTACTTTTTATCCCTCCTGCATTTGTAATACTTTCTACATTTTGATTCACCTTATGTATTCCAGAGTATTCCACATATTATATGCATCTATCAGCAATGGATATCAGTGGTCCTAAAGACATATCTGAGCAATGTGAGCCATAAAAAGGTTTTAGGTGGTTCTCACAACTCCATTAACACTAGAACAACACTATTGCCATAGGAAGTGTAGTAAGCTGATGATGCAGAGGACAACATATATAAATCTATTACTTCTCTCTCTCAGTTACTGTGCTTTTCTTTGGTTTAGCCAGGACTTAAGCATGCCAAAATACCATGAGTGCTCACCCATGTTAGCTGAATAAAGTTAATTATTTGCAAACATCAGAGGCTCAAGTCTGAATAGGCACCTCACTGTAAGGTATTAGGCAGAACTCCTCTGCTGCTGATGGTGTTTCTCCACTTCCATGCTTGGTCTGGTCTCTGCAAGCTTGAATGTATGTCACAGGTAAGTTGCCTGAAGCCTCAGACCACGATTCCTGGGCAGCCTTCACAGCACAAAGCAACTACAACATGGCAAACGTTCATATATGTGACCAACAGAATACTGAGGCAAAACAAGGACAAAGAGACTGTGCCAGAAGCTTTAATTGAGGTGAGAACAATTCTCTGAGTCTAAATCATGTGTCTAGAATCTTAGTTCAGCGATTCAATATTCTTGACAATAATTTGAAGTAATAGAAGTCAGATAGTGCCAGGCTTAGAAGCAAATACAGACCTGACAAGAAGATGCCATCCATCATAAAGAGGGATATTTGTGAAATGTGAATTATTCACTCTTATCTACTTACTACTTATTGTCTTTTTATGTCATCTATTCTATTTCATGTACTCACAAAGTTTAATTGGAAATGACATTTTTATGACTGAAATTATTAGGAAGGAATCTACAAAAATAATTCCTTTAGAAGTAAACAATAGTTTTCTCCTTAGGATTTCAGTTCTTAACAACCAGAAGTAGAGATAAAATTTTAAAAGGCTGCAGAAATTATAGTTTTCCACCACAAGCTGTATGTACATTATTTCATTCTTCTAGGTAGTGAGTGACTTTAAGTTGAAGGATAAAGAAAGAAAGTGGAGAAGACAAATAACTTTGAAGTAGATTAGATGGGTATATCAGTATAAAAGGCTGAGCAGGAATTTCTACGGGAGCAGCTTCTATAAATCTGTCTTATTGTTTAATCAGCAACAGTTCATTTCTGCAGGGTTCTCACTAAAGCTGTCTGGAAACTATTTCACAGCATTTTGGACTTTTTTTTTTTTTTTTTACCATAAAAAAGAGACTGGACTAAACGAAAGTATTTTCTAAGAAGTCACCAGTTTTGGCAGATTTCTTTGATATCATCATTTCTGTATGTTTTGAATTTTCATGCTGCCTTCTTCGAAATGAAACCAAAACCCAATAATAAGTATTTTTTATTTAGTTGGATTATAGATATTTATGCTAATTACAGAATACAAAATATTAAAAAAGAAAAAAAGTTGAAGAGAGAGTAAAGAGCTTATTGTTCAAACTATGCAAAGCCTCACCAACTGTTTATAAAGAAAATAAAAGTCCATTTTTGGAGCATGCAATCCAATATTATATATATGTCCTCCTCAGGCCCAGCTCACTACCAGAAATTATATGTAATCTCTGCAAACTGCAACAGAAGAGTTTAAAAATACTTTTTTTTCATAGCAGCAAATAAAACATTTGATGACAAGGAGTGAAGAGTTAGGTTACTTAGATAATTCGCCCTCCCAAAATGGATTTTCCTCAATTCATTCTGTTTGATGGATGTGATCATCCACTGGCATAAACTGGTATTGATCTGGTGGTGCCCAGGTAGTGGCTCATATATAGTAGGGATTTGACATTAGTTTGCTGCAGAATTTAACAGTAGGTGCCAGAAAGAAATTCGCAAGAATGCTTGTCAGTATGTAGTAGTGCTACAGTATGGATTCTCCATCTCTTCAAAATACATATGAAAATTCAGTTTTAAACAGCTACATGTTCACAGAAGTGGGATTCTGTTGAATTTGCTACTTTTTAAGACTACTTTTAAGGCTACTTTTTTTTTAAGGCTACTTTTTTTTAAGGCTACTTTTTTTTCAATTTTTAAGAAAAATATGGATAAAATCAATGCTAAAATGAGTAAATAATAGTAGGCTTTAACACTTGTTTCCTTTTTTTTAAGAGTAATGCAGACTGAAACAGAAATGCATATTAGGCAACAATTATGTTGATCTCAAGGGTATGAAATGACAGGTTCATCTGAGATAATCACTTTTCACAAATATGCTATGTTTCCTGGGAGAATGAGGGATCCTTGCCAATTTTAATGTTCAATTGGCAAATGATAAAGTGATTGTATTTCTTCAAGCAAAACGATCACATGCTCAGAATCTGCAATATCATGATTTTGAATAAAAAGAAGGTGTTTTCATTTTATCCAAATTTTGGTGGGTCTCATATTGGAATATTGTTCGATACCAGGGTAGAAGAATAATAATCTTTGATTATGAAAGGATACCAAGTAGAAAGAGAAGCAATTAGGGAAAATATGACCATAGTAGAAAAATATATTTTTATAGCAATCAAAAAAAATGTCATACCTTTAGGACAGGAAAACATAGCTGCATTTGTAGGATTGGGGCTTATTCCAAAATCTTTACAGCTGTAAAAGCCTTTCCAATTCCCGTGAATAAACAGAAAATCTGTGTCAGTGTTTTAGCTCCTAGCTCTTAGACTCTCCCCAGCAGCTTAATGGAATTATCTCATGGCCTGAATTAGATTCCTAAATTCCCTAGGCATTTAGGGACAATGTACAGGAAGAATTTCAGACTAATGCTAAAATCTGAATATACTTATAGATTCCCTAACCAATGTGAAATTATGAGGACCCTTAAGGACACATTTCCCAGTTTTACACATACTTTGCATAAGTGAGGGCAATCATAGAATCATAGGATTATTCAGGTTGGAAGGGACCTCGAGTTCATTTTGTCCATCTTTCAAGTAGGGCCAATTTTGAAGATAGATCCAACTCTGAGATTAGATGAGGCACTTGTCCAGCTGAAATCTATAATATATACAAGAATGGAAGTTCCCAGACTCCTGTGTTACAGTGCTACAGAAATAGAGAATGTGGAAATAGGAAGGAGTCTTTCTCTTTATCATGGTACATAAGGTGAACCTATGTGATATATGATTAGATATATCTAATATAGGTCTTCCTATGCAGCCCAGAGGTGAGCTAGATCCCAACTGCTGAACAGTTATATATACCTAGTTATATACCCTGAACAAGAGTTTGGGGAAGAAAGCATGCAACAACACATATATGGTCTAAGATGTTGAAACTTGCTTTTCAGTAAGACGCTAAAGAAATTCAGTCCAGTCATCCAAAAGAAACTAATCAGGTGATTTTACCATTCCTACAGGTAAAAGACCTTCCTGGTAGTAGACAGATCTGTATTTTAACAGAAGAAAAGTCTTAATGGAATATGAAGCTAGATGAATAGAAATAAGGTGCCTTTTTTAAACAAAGAGGATAATGAATAATTAATATAACTTCTTTAGGAACAGTGGATTTTCAGTCATTTCAGGTCTTTAAATCAAGATTGGATATTTTTTCCTTTAAGTATGCAATTACTCACTCAGAAGTTACAGATTTTGCAAAGAAATTAATGTACAATGCCCTTCTATGGAGAAGGACAACTATATGAAGAGACTTAGTCTCTTCTGTTTTCAGATAAACTGTTCTACGAACGTAAATGATTCATTTGCATCAGTCTTCACCAAAAAGCATGTTGGAGAAATAGGTATCCTTAATCCATGTGTTGACCAAAATTGGGTTGAACAGTACACATGCCAAAGGAAGATGGAGGATTGGCTGGATAGAGAAAATGATTTTCCAAGAGTATAATTTGTCTTCAATCACCTCTAGGATTCAAAAGGCACCTTTCCCTTTATCAGTTTCCTCTGTTACCATAAGTCCATTGACTTCCTCTCCCGCAGTCCTTTTATCTTGCTTACATTTAAGATCTGGAATTCTAGTAATTATTTCCTTTTTTAAAAAATACTATTTTAATACTATTATTAATTTTGCAATTTTGTACAAAAACCTAATCCTTCAAATAGTGACTTGCCAAAAGGGTACCCAGCCTGACCCTGTCCGAAGGAACAGGAACAAAACACAAATTTGGTCATTCCCAAACCTGTTCCTCTCCAAAGTTAGAAGTTGTAGGCATAGAATCATAGAATCATAGAATGCTTAGGGTTGGAAGGGACCTCTAGAGATCATCTAGTCCAACTCCCCTGCACACGCAGGGTCACCTAGAGCACGTGGCACAGGACTGCATCCAACAGGTTTTGAAGATCTCCAGAGAAGGAGACTCCACAACCTCCCTGGGCAGCCTGTTCCAGTGCTCTGTCACCCTCACTGTTAAGAAATTTTTCCTTAAGTTCATGCGGAACTTTTGGTGCTTCAGTTTGTGGTCATTACCTCTAGTTCTGTCAGTAGCCACCAGTGAAAAGAGGCCAGCTCCATCCTCTTCACTCCCTCCCTTGAGGTACTTATAGACACTGATCAGATCCCCTCTCAGCCTTCTCTTCTCCAGGCAGAACAGGCCCAGCTCCCTCAGCCTCTCCTCATAGGACAGATTTTCCAGGCCCCTGATCATCCTTGTAGCCCTGCGCTGGACTCTCTCCAGCAGCTCCACATCCCTGTTGTACTGTGGGGCCCAGAACTGGACACAATACTCCAGATGTGGCCTCACCAGGGCTGAGTAGAGGGGCAGGATCACCTCCCTCAACCTGCTGGAGACACTCTTCTTAATGCACCCCAGGATCCCATTGGCCTTCTTGGCCACGAGGGCACACTGCTGCCTCATGGTCAACTTGTCGTCCACCATGACACCCAGGTCTTTCTCCGCAGAGCTGCTCTCCAGAAGGTCGGTCCCCAGCCTGTACTGGTGTCTGGGGTTATTCCTCCCCAGGTGCAGGACCTTGCACTTGGCCTTGTTCAATTGCACGAGGTTTTTCACCACCCAGTTGTCCAGTCTGTCCAGGTCCCTCTGGATGGCAGCGCAGCCCTCTGGGGTATCAACTACTCCTCCCAGTTTGGTATCATCAGCAAACTTGCTGAGGGAGCACTCTGTGCCTTCATCCAGGTCATTGATGAATAAATTGAACACGACTGGACCGAGGACTGACCCCTGGAGGACCCCGCTAGCTACAGGCCTCCAACTAGACTCGGCACCACTGATCACCACCCTCTGAGCTCTGCCATCCAACCAGTTCCTAATCCACCTCACTGTCCACTCATCTATCCCACACTTCCAGAGCTTGCCCAGGAGGATGTTGTGAGGGACGGTGTCAAAAGCCGTCTTACTTCTCTACTTCTAGGCATACTTCTGTAGGTATCACAGTGTTGTCAGCCTCTTTCGGAGTACTCTTTACTTGTAACCTTTGTATTCAGGCAAAAAAAAATGAGGAGAGAATCATTTCTCATACTTGAACTAATGAGCATTTTGGCTTGGATAAAGGAGTCTGAAGGAACAGATATAATCGATCAAGGGCATCTAGTGCCATAAACAGCTAGTCATTCAAAGTTATAATCAGTTATATGCAATTCCCAGTCAGGAACTCCATTATCTAAGGACAGTGTTCTGTTGAATCCTTGTTTTTTGTTGATTTGTTTCTCCATCTGTACTCTTAAAAATGAGGCTAATGTGAATGTAAACCTATATTAGAAATGCTACATGTATAGAAAACATCAGTTCTTTAGCTGGTGTAATCCTGAATATTTTTAGTCACTTCTGTAGGTCTGTGGAATAAAATCATCCGAAAAGCTGGCTGACTGATTTGCATTTGCTAAGACTAAATCTGTGTACCTCTGATGATAGTACCTCACCACATAAATCTTTCAGAGCCCTGACTTTCTGAATGTCTGTTACTTAAAGTTGTATCATATTTTAAAAAGAGCCGTCCCTTCCCAAATGAGATAATTTGCCTTCTAATTTATATGACTTCAGCTCCTTAATTTGTCAATTTTCACCAACTTTTTATGGATTACATAGTTATGACATTTTCAGACTTTGCCTAACAAATATTTTGAAGTAAAATTTCTATGTATTCTGTTTCACTTTTTGGGGCCACTTGTATTCAATATGATTGGAAGAATAAAATATCTTTGTTTTAGAATTGTAAGTTGTATATGAAAGCATGTAGGCTAAACGCTTTACAGTACACATTGTAATAGAAGGAAATTAAATGTTGATTATGGAAGCTTGAGATTTACAGTGAATTCACAGTGAATTCCAGCTCCATGTGAAATAAAATGGAGTCAGATCATGTTAATTTCCCTTATTTGTCTTAAAAATGTATTTTACTTAATATAAATGGCAATTTGACTGCATATTAATGGGTCATACCTATCGTCTCAGTTGCAGTCTATGAGGAGTTTAAAAGATTGCTAAATGAAGTCCCCAGAATTTTTGTTTGAAATTAATCCAAACTGATTTTGCTTTCTTAAAGCCTCTTTTATGGCAACCAGAATTGGTAACATTTATCAAGAGTCTAGCATTTTCAATGTACATTTATATATCATCAAATTTTTAATGTTCTATAAATTTGTTATGTTCCAATAATTTATTTTTCAGGAATAAAAATCAAAGAGCTTTTAAAAAAGATAAAAATGGACACAGCTTTAATCAACTGAAATGTGGAGTTTTATTCTTTTGCTAAATAGTTATTTTTGAAAGCTGTGGTTTAAGCATCATTAAAGCATTTTCTCATTTAGAGTGTTGCATCTCTCAGAAAATGCATCTGTTCTCCAGGCCCTTTGTACACATGCATAGCCAGAAAAAAAAAAAAAAAAAAAAAAGATTTAAAAGAAGAGCTAGAAGCTATCCTGGCTCAGAGGAAAAATTAAGAAGTGAATCAAGAAGGAACAGAAGATAGCTGGGCTTGGTATCTCATGATCCTGTGTATGTGCCCAGAAGGATGAGACTTTTTCTTTAGAAAAGAAAGATCTAAAGATGTTTTGTTTTTTGTTTTTTAAACCAGAACTGAGCTTAGGGAGCCATCTTCACGAGTCTTGTCATGTATTCAGATGGATTTTTTTGTGCTTGGTGTTCCCTTTAATCATACTTCCTCTTTTAAACAAATATTGTTTTTAAAGAGATGAAAGTTCTCAGTCATTAAGAAGAGATATGGCAGGTAAAGGTAGCATCTGTACTCTGAAGCTCTGGTCAAATGCTTGCTAGTTAGGAGTCTTGGAAAGGCTTGAGTATAAATATGTGCCAAATCTGCAAATACAAGGAAAAGGTGCATTTGGAAAAGATAGAAGGTGTCACAGCATATATGCCTAAAACAGAATGCATCCATTGAGGATTTGTCTGAGTATTAAAGTTAGAACTTTGGAAATTGCATTTGGCTGTATAAATTCTGGGAAACAGAAATAACACTGGACATGCCGAGAACTGACTACTCCTCTGCTTGCATTATCTTCTTCAGAGATTTCTCTTCATCCATCCTTCCTATCACATATCCTGTCTCTTCTATTTTCCCTTCTCTGCCTTCCTGCATTTCAGGTAACTGAAACACTACTCCAAGACAAGGAAGTGGTAAAGAGATGAGCAGAACCATCTCCAGGAAGGCCAGAACCAGGTAGGACCAGCTGGGCTTCCTCATGTGTCAAGGCTAAGGGAAATCTCTGTCTCCTGACTTTCAGATCCATTCTTTCATTTGGCCCTTTTGATCTCTTAATAAGACTGCACTTCTGCTTCTCACATCTGTGGGGATCCTTTTTACAACATGGCATAACATTCTAGGATGGGGAAGATGTTATCTGACATATAACATAAAGCATATAACATATAACATCTTTATTTGAAAGTTTCTTTAATATGAATAAAAGCTTATATTTGGTAATGTCCTACTGAGGCAATGAGTCCATTTTCTTTACAAGTAGTCACTGCAGACCATGTGTGTTAACATTAATTTGGTGATCTCCCAGCACTTATATTTATCTTATAAGAGGGCATTATATGGATTTTTTGCATCAGCAAATAAGTATGATTAAATATGTTTTGATATTTGCATTGTAAATCTGCTTCTAGGATCTCACTACAGATTTAGAGCCAGGTCCTCATTGGAAATCGGTAAAACTTACAATGTTTCATCTAGCGATGGCAACTGATGTTTCATCTAGTAATTCTTAATAGAGAAAGGAAAAAAATGTATATATTGGGTGGTAGCTGTTTGAGAGACTTTGGGAATTATGTACCTTTTTATGCTATAGCCTTTACTTACTGGAGATTTTAAGGTTTGTCAAAGTAAAAAAACCACCAAGATGTGATCACTTGTGAGAGAGCTATTTCAGTTTGAGACGAAAATACAGCATTAAAACCCCAGAAAATTTTCCAATTACTGACTATGTGTCAGTATTTTCTATACTTTTGTTTATGTAATGTATCCCTTTCATAAATACTTCATTGTAGCTCTGGTTCTCTTTTCTTATGCCCTACTCAGAGTAACAAAAATGAGACTCACTGGTCATTTCCAGCCACTTTCTGGCCCAATAAGTGCCACTTTTCCTTACCTACTATGTAAGATACACAAATGCAGCAAAGAAAGCCAGAGGCAACTTCTGGTGTCATTATTAGCTATAAAGATATCGAATAATTTAATCAAATGGAGTCAAACACAATAGAATGAAATATAATTCTAATCTCTTTTGAAGTGCTCCCTATAAACTTTAACATGATTACAGAAGTGTCCAGCAGTGCTTGACTGGGAAAGCTAGAGGAGACCCTAGAGATACTGTATGCTTTTCTGCAGCGCAGGAGTTTGTGATGTGATTAAAACTTTCCAAAGCACTTTCCTTCTAGAAACTCTTCAAACAGGGTGCTTTATCCTAGCGCACGTCCTGTGGACCAACACATTTGAAAACAAATGTACAATATTGTCCTTTCTGATGTGGAGCCCTAGGAGATTTGTTGTTTTTCCTCTTTCATGGTACTTTCACTCTTTGCCAGAAGCAATACGAATGGGTGATTAGAATTAAATAGCAGATCATGATGTGAAAAGGTCATTTTCTATTTTCTTCACCGCTGTGCACAAATACCTGCCAATACTTTCTCTTCAATTAAGTCCTAATGCTACAGAAGATGAAGAGGTGGCCCTCCCTTTCAATCCTCCATTTTAAATTCATGCTTTCTATATTAAGGATTCTTAAGGAAAGCTAGCAGATATATTATTTGAATCATTACTTTAGAAGAATTATTAGTACAGTATCTTTAAACTGTACCTCAAAAATGTGTCAGGGATCTGTTTTTTCTGAGCATTTATTAGAACACGTATGAGCATTATCTTGTAGTCTTCCTAATGAGTTGTCCACAGCCTGCACTTTGATTGAAGCAAACTCTTTCAACTTCTTTCTTATTCAGCCCTTATTTTTTCTATGGCAGGCAGTAGAAAGAGATAGATTTTGGCTCATGTCTGCATGATAACAGCTCAGGTTCTGTTTATGCCTGGTGATGTGGAATGTTTTCATAAGGTCTTACGGAGGCAAATTTGCTTACCATTAGTTGATCCAGGCCTGTCTGGAATCAGAGTTAGCGAGAGATGACAGGGGCAACAGGAAGGGCTTCTACAAATACATCAGCAGCAAGAGGAGGGCTAGGGAAAATGTTAGCCCGCCGCTGAATGGGGAGGGTGCCTTGGTGGCGGAGGATGCAGAGAAGGCAATGTTACTAAATGCCTTCTTTGCCTCAGTCTTTACTGCTAGGGCCAGTCCCCATGTACTGAGCCCGGAGACAAGAGAGAGAACCAGGAGAGAGGAGGACTTTCCGCTGGTCGAGGAGGACTGGGTTAGGGATTATTTAGGCAAACTGGACACCCATACATCTATGGGCCCGGATGGGATGCACCCAAGAGTGCTGAGGGAACTGGCAGGGGTCATTGCTGAGCCATTCTCCATCATCTTTGAGAGGTCATGGAGACCGGGGGAGGTACCGGAGGACTGGAAGAAAGCCAAGGTCACTCCAGTCTTCAAAAAGGGCAAGAGGGCGGAGCCAGGAAACTACAGCCAGCCTCACCTCCATCCCTGGAAAGGTGATGGAGCAGCGTATCCTAAAGACCATCTCTAGGTATGTCAAGGAAAAGAAGGTGATCAGGAGTAGTCAGCATGGATTCACCAAGGGGTAGTCATGTCTGATGAACCTGATAGCCTTCTACGATGAGGTGACAGGCTGGAAGGAAGATGGGAGAGCTGTGGATGTTGTCTACCTTGACTTCAGCAAAGTGAGGTGGATTGAGGACTGGCTGGATGGCAGAACCCAGAGGGTGGTGATAAATGGAGCTGAGTCTGGTTGGAGGCCTGTGGCCAGTGATGTCCTGCAGGGGTCAGTACTGGGCCCTGTGCTCTTCAACTTGTTCATCAATGACTTGGACGAGGGCACAGAGTGCACCCTCAGCAAGTTTGCAGATGGCACCAAACTGGGAGGAGTGGCCGACACTCCCAAGGGCTGTGCTGCCATTGAGAGAGACCTAGACAGGATGGAGAGATCGGCAGAGAGGAACCTCATGAGGTTCAACAAGGACAAGTGCAGGGTCCTGCACCTGGGGAGGAATAACCCCAGGCACCAGTACAGATTAGGGGTTGACCTGCTAGAAAGCAGCTCCATGGAGAGGGATTTGGGAGTCCTGGTTGACAACAGGTTAACCATGAGTCAGCAATGTGCCCCCGTGGCCAGGAAGGCCAATGGGATCCTGGCCTGCATCAGGAGGAGCGTTGCCAGCAGGTCAAGGGAGGTGATCCTCCCCCTCTTTTCAGCTCTGATGAGGCCGCACCTGGAGTACTGTATGCAGTCCTGGGCTCCCCAGGACAAGAGGGACATGGAGCTTCTAGAGAGGGTCCCATGGAGAGCCACGAAGAAGATTAAGGGACTGGAACATTTGTCCTCTGAGGAAAGACTAAGCAAGCTGGGCCTGTTCAGTCTGGAGAAAAGAAGGCTGAGAGGAGATTTGATCAACATGTTCAAGTACCTGAGGGATGATTGTAGGGAGGATGGGGCCAGGCTCTTCTCTGTGGTGGTCGGTGACAGGACGAGGGGTAACGGGCGTAAGTTGAAACACAGGAAGTTCCACCTCCATGTGAGGAAGAACTTCCTCATATGATGATCTCTAGAGGTCCCTTCCAACTTCAACCATTCTGTGATTCTGTGATTCTGATCACTTTGTGAAGTTAATGCAAGCTGTTTTTCATCTCCCACTACTGCACTATTGATAAACCTAACTTACTGAAATGAGACTTTTCTTCATCCAGTGGGCATTTTTGTAGGACTTGCACTATAGAAAGGTGATCTACTGAATGCAGAGAACTACTTGAAAAATATAATCTGACTACATTGGAAAGATTTGCCTTGTATAGCTTAATAGGCTATGCTACTACATTTCCTCATGGATATAAGCTTCCAAATGAAAACTGCATATGTCTGTGTTGGAAAAGGAAAGGAGTCACTTTGGAGAGTGAGGAAGAGAATAGAAAGCCAGATTATATAATGCAATACAGGAGGGATTCAGACTGCCTATCTTTTGGCACTTACTTAAAGTAGGGAGCTACACTTCCTAAGCTCTCTTGGAAAGAGAGACTTCTTCGGGGAGGGATTCAGAGAGCTTACAGTATCCCTTTGCCAACCTACCACAACTGTCAAACACTCAAGTCTAGTCTCCTGAGTTGTCTAATGTTAGTCAACATGACTATTATTCTTTAAAAAGCCCTTTTTGCTGTTGAATTTTCAATTGGGCTGCACTGCATGTCCATGAGCAGTATCACACTCCCATGTGAACTACAGAAGCAGTTATATCTAGTAATTATTTTTCTGCTGCTTGTGTAAAATATTCATAACTGTTGGTGTAACTGCTGAGACAGCCTGGAAAAAGGCTCTTGTTTTAAATTAAATATCTCACATGCTTGAAAATGTTTTTTTAATGCAATCTACATTAACATGGTAGAGACCTCATTATTGTATGGCATTGAAGTATGAGGTATTTTTGGCGGAAGCATTACAGAAAATGTAGGTAAATATGTAAGCCCAAATCTACTGGACTACATAATTTAACATATTAAGTCTCTGCTCTATTCACCTATGAATATTTCATTTATTATTGCTTCCCAAATCCCTAATGAATCATTTAATTGACCAAGATAAATGGCTATTTAAGAGCTACTATTTATGGCAATATAGTATTTAACTCAGGTTCTTTTTCAAACTGAGCACTTATGGCTATTTCAGATCTATCTAGCCACTGACACTGGTTTGAATATAGTAATTATTCGCTTTTACAAAATTTTAAAGTTAATGTTTGTTGCTGGCTGTATATGCAGCTAATGGCATAAGTACCTGGATGAAAGGGTTAGTCTTTACTCAGGATAGCCAGCCAAAATTCCAGTGTGACTGTAAAAGAGATTAGTTACATAGTACTCAATTCTTAGTGCTATTATATGTGATTTCCACTAGCGTTATCTGTAAATTAAATGTATAATTTATTACTGCAATGGACAAGCAGACAGAGCAAGAAAAAAAATGGGGGACAGGGAGAAACAGGTATTTTAAGTGCCAAAAACGGAATATGTTATCAAGCCCTCAGTATTAAAAAACAACTGGAATCCACAATCTTGAGATGATGAGGTCAGCACCTGTTAACTCTGTAAAGCTATGTTGTATTTACTGTGGCAATTGAGTACCTAATGTTTAATTGCTGAATCACTCGGAAGATAATTCCTTTGGTTTCCACTGAATGGGCTCTACCATAACTATAATGCCATGTGGGTTGTGATTAGTCAGTGTATATTAGCATTTATGCCTGGAAAGTTAGGATCCCATAATTTATGCCCTTAATTGGTGCAATGACTTGACCTGTGAAGGTGAAAATAAGAAAGATCTTGCTGAGCCACTAGGGTGTTTTTAACAGTTTCTGAGTACAGTAGAAGTCTGGAATACTGTCAGGTTTCCTGACATCCCCTCAAATTTGAAATTATAAGTGACTTGGCCTATAGGTTGTCAGCACTGGAGTATGCAGGGAAACCTGTTACAATTTACTAAACATATTGGAAAAAAAGGACATTAAGGGACATTAAATATGCTATGTATCATTCTCATCCAGATGTTGAGTGGCTTTACCTCCTTTCCAGAGTAAATCAAGTAGAACCAGTCTAAAGACCCTTTTGTTCTGAAGAAGTGCCCAAGCAGGAATTTAGTGATGTTGAAATATTCCATACAACTTCGTTGTATGTCTCTGCTTAAGCTGACTGTAAGGGCTGACCTACTGCCAAGTGTTATATAACTGTCTGTACTAAATATGAATTAACTTTGATATTGCCTGTGATATCCTGGTGGGATATCATTATAAAATATGGTTTCACTATTACCATACATGACCTTATTTAATAAATATTTCACAGATGGCATCTGACTCTGGTCAGGTAAGCAAGGTGCAATCCAACTGTAGTAGGATATTATTTTCACAGCTCATGAAATGCAGCATAATCTCTTCTATACCCTGTTTGGCATTTTGCAAAGACCAAAAGTCAGTGTAAAGCTGTCTGTAAGTAGTAAGGTAAGTACATATAAAAAAAAATGGCAGATTTGTAAGATCACAGTGTCTTCCCTTTTAGTACAGGTGTTTACCATATGGGATAGTATTTATATTTTGTGAATTTAGGCTCTTAAGCCAGAAAAGTTAATTCTGAGAAAAGGAGAAGATTGTAGAGGATCAAAGATCAGTCTGGACTGCACTATCTGGACTGGAAGTAGGGTGCCTTTCAAGTGATGGTGGAGCTATAATTTTAAAATATTCGGAGTGAGCAGGAATTCCTTGATGCTGGGAACATTCTTCTGATGCTACAGCTCATCATGCAAGTGGAAACGTATATTCCCAACTTCTGATATTGCAAAAATAAGGCAGCTCAGATGCATAGTCTGGACAAACTGTGCATGCATGCACCATGACAGTTGCTCACATATAAAGTCTTATTAGGAGAGCAAAGGAGAATGGGCTCCTCTAGCCACATGACATTCTGGACAATGGGCATCTGGGCATGATAGTAGCCCAGATGAGAGCTTATATGAGAGCTTATGTTGTTCAGAATGGAGCGTTCTTGCTCAAGAAAGGTGAGGAGTAGACAGAAACAGTGATCTGGAATTGATCAATACCATTTAGAAATACTAGGTGCGCTTTACTATGCTCAGGATCTACCTTGAATTGCTGAACTACTTTTGCAAAGATTATTCAGAGAAGAGCATGTATTTTTATCACTGATGTTTTTCTGTTTTTTTTTTTTTTTTTAATCGCTTTATAGTAGATGTTCAGTCACAGCATTTCCTTTGTGGTAATTAATTAATGCAAGTTTGTACACAAATTTTCCAGTACTTAGGGAATTTATTAAGAAAAGTGAATTCCTGCATCATGTTCTCACTCAATAATAATGTAGCATTTATCTTTCACCTTCATTTACTGATTCAGCAATGTAATATTAATATATTCCTTTAACTGGTTATCCATTTAGTTGTATTAACTGCATAAATCAATTCCTTTTAGTCCAGATTAGTTTCTATTTCATACTTCTTTGCATGTAGCAATATATGCTTTATTCAATGTTATTAAAATTTTAAAATATTCAACAGTGAAGTGATTCTTCTCCTCATTGTATTCTATTAGTAACTCTACCAAAGGCACAAAATGAATCTTAAGTAAATCCATTCTTTTTATTTACATATTAAATAGGACTTGAGGACCTGAAGATTCAAATTTATGTCAATCAAGCCCAGTGGCAGCATCTGAAGTATGTGACTGTGAGCAAACAGGAAGAGTCAGTTGACAGAAATGAGTATATATATCTATATTTCAAAGGATACCTAGGAAAGACAAATTTATTCTTTCTTTTAAAGACATTTAAGAACAATTCTTATAATTAAGGCTAGGCAACAGTAACAATTACATGCCCATCACCCGATGGATTTTTCCTTGTGATAAAAGCCTGGGGGGCAGATTTATAAAGGCAATTGAGTATCAAAAAAGCAATTAGATAATGAATTTTTCAAAGGTGCCTTGGTGCCAAAGATTAGACTTACAAAGAGGACTTTCACACATCACTGTTACATTAGGGATCAATGCCTGCAGGTTAGGCAGAACTCATATTTTTTCAGCTATTACATAATTCTGAAGGGAACAAGTTTTTCAGCCATTTCATTTTCAGACCCATTCATGTGCCTAAATCACTGCTCAGAAGTAATTAAATATCAATTTGACCAAAGAAGAGAAATAAGTTATATTCATGAGTTAACGCACTAAATCTAGATCATGTTTTCCTGCATGTTTATTGCATCATTTTCATATTGATACGTAATTGATCAGTTATGAAGAATGGGATCTAGATTTCAATTGACAAGTAGACCATAACTATTTTAATCAACTGAATCACTAAGCAGTTAATAATATATTTACGTTTTCAAAATCCTGCACAGACTTTCATTAACAAACTTTCTTAACTTCCCATAGGAGTAGAGGAATGATGCTACGTGTTTATAGATGGAGGTCATTACCTCAGAGTACACATCTCAGCTTGATGACAGGCTGGAAACTTTGTGGAATGAACTTTGTTTCTAGTTTTTAGGATTATGTTTCTTAATCTGAACAAAATACATGCAACTAATATATGATACATGAGATCTGGCCTCATTATTTTGAGGTCCAGACTAGGCACCCCTTCAAATGAAAGCTGAAGTTCCCAGAGCTGTAATTGAAGTTTTTTCAGCAAATATATTGCAATACTCATTGAAGATGCTCATCATTTCTCTGCCTTTTTGCTGAAGTCTTGCAATTTGTGCACTAAACAACTTTTTACATTGACTTCAGTAGAAGTAGGACTAGAACTTTGGCTTTTCTATAAACACAGCAAAAATGGCAAATCATCCAAGTTGATAGAGTCTTCTGCAATGAGCCAGGTGGCCAGCCAGCATGCTTGCCCATCTCCAAAGCTGAGTGAAAAAACAAAACACTGACAAATTTTACAGCTCAGGAGTAACAGATGTCTTTTTTTTCCCCCTTCCTTCTGTTTTCACTTTCTATTTCTTTTCTGCTATTTTACACCTACTTGTAGTAAGAAATTACACTGACTGCTCAGCATGGGATTGGTGTAAACTAGGAAACACTAGATTTTCTATGATTTGCTTGATCCACAGAAAATGTAATCTACTAAAACTACAGATGTACAAACAGTGACTTTCAATCAAGCTGATAAGGTTTATAGCTTCTTTTCTTGAGATATCTGATTTAATCTCTAATAATAGCTAATACATAAGTGGTAGGTAAAGCTAATGCTGATTCTTACCCTAAAGTAATGAAAGGGAAGATCTGCACCTAAATCCACAATTGTCTGGGCTGTTCCTTTGCATTCTCATTGTATCACCTCCATTACTATATCACCTTTTGTTTCTGAATGATAATGATAACACACACACATCACCCAAAATGCATACTTTTAAGAGTAAAAATTGCAGACACAATTTTTAGTGCTGTAAAATAAAACTTCTACATTCAAATATATTTTTCCTTTTTAAGAATATGCTCTATAATCATGTTTCAGTATTTTTATGTCCTATAGAAACCATTCCTCTTCCAGACAAATCCACTAACCATCAGGCTTGTAAGCTAGCATGTTCTGCATATATGTCTCAAAAGCAGTTTGTGCTTTTTAACTTATAAGAAGGCTTTATTTTGAATCTATCTCTTTAAGCTACAGCAGTTATTTGTTATCTGTATTGTTCAGAGTAAAACTGCATGTGTCATCTCTGATGACCATGATGGTGGAGCAGTAAAGGTGATATAGCTGGAAAGTTTTCCTAAATATGTTCATTTTGGTGGGTACATCAGTTGAAAATTACCTACGAATTGATTAACTTATACTCTTGGACCAGTTTTGCATTATTTAACATCATGTTAGTCATGAAATTTTCACCATTCTTAAGCAATTGCAAGTTATGTTTATCTTTTCAGCCCCAACTCACAGGCTGAACCTGAGATTGTTTGCTTAAATTAATTTAGTTTTCAGCAGATATTTATCACAAATTTCATTTTAATGACTCTCTCCTATTTTATTAATTTTTTTTTTTTACTTATGGAATGCCACTGTTGCTTTTTCTTCTGGTCACAGTGAGGACTTCACTCCCAGTCACTGCCAATCCAAAGCTTCCCATGCAATCAATCAGTTCCCATCTAGTACACTTTATAGAAGATGTAACAGGAGTCCTTGAAAGAAAATATATAGAGATGAATTTATCAGCTGCTTCAGGCTCAAATGGCAACTAATATAAGGAAGTATTTTTAAAGAACTCTGTTTAAAAAAAAAATGAAGAATGTTATTGACGGATCATCAGTGCATGTCTGGAGAAAAGGACATTGCAATCCATCACAAATTGCCAAGAACAGAAATTATATATTAGACAGTAAGAGAAAACCAGCTGCACTTCTTCCTAGAGAGGGAAAGAAAGGCTTTGCACAAGAGCGATTTATATAGATTGTGTTCATCCTACCTGAATGCTGACATCTGATCAAAATTAATCCTATACTTGCTGCTGGATGTCATAGTCTGTACATTCGTTTGTCCACTGGTGCTCTGTAAGTACACTTCTTTCCCAGTGGATGATAGATTACATAACATAAGTTAGTGAGACAAGTGAGACAATCCTGGGGGCTCCAGAGTCAGTAGTGGAAGACTGGCTCAGGGTAGCATGCTTTCTTTTCTTCCTTAGTCATACAAACTTATTTTCCACAAGAAAAAATGAAAAATTTCTGGGTAAGAGGTGAAAGTACTAGTTTGACAGGGATTAGCCTTACTGTATGGACACTGATAAATAATGATCTTGTGTTTTCCAAGTTGTTCACTAACCACTAACTCATACCAGGATATTTAAAATGTGTACTGTATGGGAGCATTGATAAAACATGATATCTTATGAGATTCCCTTTCTGAGAAAAATCCTGCTATTCTGTCTATGTGTCACTTATGAAGCTGGGGAGTGATTGTAAAAGAGAACATTTTGTATTTGTCGCTCATAGAGATTTAACTGGGTTGCGACTACAAATTATTTTATTTTTATTTTATTTTATTTTATTTTATTTTATTTTATTTTATTTTATTTTATTTTATTTTATTTATTCTTTGTGTCCAGTCAACTGAAAAATGGTGCTGTGGGTACTTTCAGTCCCAATCCATTCTGCAAACACCACAAGCTGAGAAAAGCAATGACTTCCACTCCAAAGAACCCCTAGTCAGACTGTTTTCTATTTCCTGTTATTAGAACTTATATTAATGATAAAAAAAATCTTTTAGTAAATGAAAGACTTGCATCAGGTGCTCTCTAGAAGCTCCATGTGGTGGATGTCGGTGGATGTCGTCTATCTCGACTTCACCAAGGCTTTTGACACCGTCCCTCACAACATCCTCCTGGGCAAGCTCCGGAAGTGTGGGATAGATGAGTGGACAGTGAGATGGATTAGGAACTGGCTGGATGGCAGGGCCCAGAGAGTGGTGATCAGCGGTGCAGAGTCTAGTTGGAGGCCTGTGGCTAGTGGGGTCCCCCAGGGGTCAGTCCTTGGTCCAGTCCTGTTCAATTTATTCATCAATGACCTGGATGAAGGCACAGAGTGCTCCCTCAGCAAGTTTGCTGATGACACGAAACTGGGAGGAGTAGCCGATACCCCAGAGGGCTGTGCTGCCATCCAGAGGGACCTGGACAGACTGGACAACTGGGCGGTGAAAAACCTCATGCAATTCAACAAGGCCAAGTGCAAGGTCCTGCACCTGGGGAGGAATAACCCCAGACACCAGTACAGGCTGGGGACTAACCTTCTGGAGAGCAGCTCTGCAGAGAAAGACCTGGGTGTCATGGTGGATGATAAGTTGACCATGAGGCAGCAGTGTGCCCTCGTGGCCAAGAAGGCCAATGGAATCCTGGGCTGCATTAAGAAGAACATCTCTAGCAGGTCGAGGGAGGTGATCCTGCCCCTCTACTCAGCCCTGGTGAGGCCGCATCTGGAGTATTGTGTCCAGTTCTGGGCTCCACAGTGCAAGAGGGATGTGGAGCTGCTGGAGAGAGTCCAGCGCAGGGCCACAAGGATGATCAGGGGCCTGGAACATCTGCCCTATGAGGAGAGGCTGAGGGAGCTGGGCCTGTTCAGCCTGGAGAAGAGAAGGCTGAGAGGGGATCTAATCAGTGTATATAAATACCTCAAGGGAGGGAGTGCAGAGGACGGGGATGGTCTCTTTTCAGTGGTGGCCACTGATAGGACTAGAGGAAATGGCCGGAAACTGAAACATCAAAAATTCCATAGGAACTTAAGGAAAAATTTCTTAACAGTGAGGGTGACAGAGCACTGGAACAGGCTGCCCAGAGAGGTTGTAGAGTCTCCTTCTCTGGAGATCTTCAAAACCCGTTTGGACGCAGTCCTGAGCCACGTGCTCTGGGTGTCCCTGCGTATGCAGGGGGGTTGGACTAGATGATCTCTAGAGGTCCCTTCCAACCCTAAGCATTCTATGATTCTATGATTCTATGTCCCTCTTGTCCTGGGAAGCCCAGGACTGCATACAGTACTCCAGATGCAGTCGCACCAGAGCTGAAAAGAGGATCACCTCCCTCAACCTGCTGGCAACACACTGAACAGGCCCAGCTCGCTTAGTCTTTCCTCAGAGGACAAATGTTCCAGTCCCTTAATCTTCTTCGTGGCTCTCCATGGGACCCTCTCTAGAAGCTCCATGTCCCTCTTGTCCTGGGGAGCCCAGGACTGCATACAGTACTCCAGGTGCGGCCTCATCAGAGCTGAAAAGAGGGGGAGGATCACCTCCCTTGACCTGCTGGCAACGCTCCTCCTGATGCAGGCCAGGATCCCATTGGCCTTCCTGGCCACGGGGGCACATTGCTGACTCATGGTTAACCTGTTGTCAACCAGGACTCCCAAATCCCTCTCCATGGAGCTGCTTTCTAGCAGGTCAACCCCTAATCTGTACTGGTGCCTGGGGTTATTCCTCCCCAGGTGCAGGACCCTGCACTTGTCCTTGTTGAACCTCATGAGGTTCCTCTCTGCCGATCTCTCCATCCTGTCTAGGTCTCTCTCAATGGCAGCACAGCCCTTGGGAGTGTCGGCCACTCCTCCCAGTTTGGTGCCATCTGCAAACTTGCTGAGGGTGCACTCTGTGCCCTCGTCCAAGTCATTGATGAACAAGTTGAAGAGCACAGGGCCCAGTACTGACCCCTGCAGGACATCACTGGCCACAGGCCTCCAACCAGACTCAGCTCCATTTATCACCACCCTCTGGGTTCTGCCATCCAGCCAGTCCTCAATCCACCTCACTTTGCTGAAGTCAAGGTAGACAACATCCACAGCTCTCCCATCTTCCTTCCAGCCTGTCACCTCATCGTAGAAGGCTATCAGGTTCATCAGACATGACTACCCCTTGGTGAATCCATGCTGACTACTCCTGATCACCTTCTTTTCCTTGACATACCTAGAGATGGTCTTTAGGATACGCTGCTCCATCACCTTTCCAGGGATGGAGGTGAGGCTGACTGGCCTGTAGTTTCCTGGCTCCTCCCTCTTGCCCTTTTTGAAGACTGGAGTGACCTTGGCTTTCTTCCAGTCCTCCGGTACCTCCCCCGGTCTCCATGACCTCTCAAAGATGATGGAGAATGGCTCAGCAATGACCCCTGCCAGTTCCCTCAGCACTCTTGGGTGCATCCCATCCGGGCCCATAGATGTATGGGTGTCCAGTTTGCCTAAATAATCCCTAACCCAGTCCTCCTCGACCAGCAGAAAGTCCTCCTCTCTCCTGGTTCTCTCTCTTGTCTCCAGGCTCAGTACATGGGGACTGGCCCTAGCAGTAAAGACTGAGGCAAAGAAGGCATTTAGTAACATTGCCTTCTCTGCATCCTCCGCCACCAAGGCACCCTCCCCATTCAGCAGCGGGCTAACATTTTCCCTAGCCCTCCTCTTGCTGCTGATGGATTTGTAAAAGCCCTTCATGTTGCCTCTGACATCTCTCGCTAACTCTAATTCCAAACGGGCCTTGGCCTTCCTCGTTGAATCCCTGCATTCTCTGACAATGTTCTTATATTCTTCCCATGTGGCCTGGCCCTTCTTCCACATTATGTACGTGCTCTTTTGCTCTTTGAGTTTACCCAACAGCTCCCTGCCCATCCATGCAGGTCTCCTGCCCGCCTTGCTCGACTTCTTTCTTATAGGAATGCACTGATCCTGATCTTGGAGAAAGTGGTGCTGTAGAGAAATGCTGTACTGAGGATCTGCACCACCTGCGCCTTGCTGATAATGTACAGGGGAGTGTTAGCGAATTGTCCTTGGCCGGCAGGGAATGAGGAGCTAGCCTCTTCGGGTAAACAACTTTGCAGAACTGAGAAGAGCCTATGCAGTCGGGACCTAGCAACCCTCCTAGCAACCAATCATAACGAGCCTGGAAATCCCTCAGATGCTTGTAGGTATAAATATATGCGCACTTCGGCTAATAAATGAGCAAGATTCTTAACTCATATTGAGTGTATGTCTTGGCTCTGGCTGACTTCCTACATTTGGCGCCCAAACAGGGACCTTGGGACTATCTCTTAAATGCGGATGGGGAACTCTATCGGGTAAGCTGGAACTCGCTTAAATGCGGATCGCTTAAATGCGGAAAATCCCCTCGAATCTGTATCCCGAAGATGCTGGTTAAGGAGGCAGACAGAGGGGTGGTTGCTTAAATGTGGAACTGCGCTTAAATGCGGATTGCTTAAATGCAGAAAATCCCCTCGAATCTGCATCCCGAAGACGCTGGTTAAGGAGGCAGACGGAGGAGTGGAAGTCAGAAGCAGGCAGGCGTCTGCAGTAGCAGATAAGCTGGCACGGACCTGCACTGGTAAGACCGCTCTCAAGAATGGATAGGGAAGCGGCACTCACTTTGCTGGGAGAAATTCTCGCTAAGCGAGAGGCCAGCGTGAGTACAAAGAAACTCCATGAGTTGTGTAAATGGGCACAAGAGAAGGGACATCTGCAAACTCCGGAAGTTATGTTTAGTGCCACCGAGTGGCGGAAGATAGGGCACTATCTCTGCGACGCCACCATTGGGGGTAGCAAAACAGCCAAGAACCTGGGTTGTACGTGGCGAGAAGTAATGATAGCGAAGGTCCTCCTCACTCCCGCGCAATATCTGCTATGGGAAAGGGAGTGGGAGAAACAAATCCAAAAGGTGGTGAACGCACATAACATCCCAGGAGATCTGTTGCATGGTGTGACTGTGCAGATGCTTATGAGACGGGGTCTTTATGGTGACCCCGCGGCCCAGCTAACCTACTCGATGCCCATGTATAATGCAGCCGCGGATGCTGCGAAGCAGGCACTGTTTTTAGTGCCATCAGAATGAAAGGCCCCATCATTTACGATGGTGAAGCAGGGATTGCAGGAGTCCTACGGAAATTTTGTGAATAGGCTCGTGCAATTCCTGGAGCAAGCTACTGATGAACAGACCCTCTGCAAGCTTTCGATCTGGTGCAGAGAGAATGGGTTCAAAGCCAAGCCCCACCTAGTATTTGAATCCGATGTGAAAGCCAAAAGGAAAGTGCCCGTCGGAGCCACATCCGCCTTTGCGAGCACTTCAGGACCGGGACCACCGCGCCACCGAAAACCGCTGGTGTCTGGAGATCCATTGCCAACCCCCTCACCCATGTCCTTGCCTGTGCCTGCGGCACCTGCACCATCTGTGCCCCGGCTTCCGGACCCGCCCCGTCGAGCCTGAGGAATGGCCTGGCTGGGTCCAGGACTTGTTAGATCATCTTGAAAAAAAAAGGGAGAAGGGGGGCCGGGGAAGAGAAGGAGTTACGTTGCTGAGGGCTTGACACCAGCCAGGGGGGAGGTGCAGGGGAATTTGATCTGTCTTTTAAAGTGGGGGTTGAAGAATTGTAATGCTTAAAGTGAGGACAGAAACCGTTATTAGGGCTATTATTTCTATTTGCTGTGTTCATCTCTATTAGGTGTTGTATCCTTTGTATATTGATGCTGACGCAAGGTATGGTTGAAAGGTGGAAATTTGTATGATCTGTAGAGTCATAGGACTATTGTGCGAAATAGAATCTAGACTTTGAGAGAGAAGGTGTTTGCCTGCCCGGGCTGAGCGATAAAGAGCGCGGAGGCGGCTGCTTAGCCAGGTTCACAGCCGACCTCCTCCGAAAGCAGTTGAAGGCGGCTGCTCCACCGGGCTTGTAGCCAACTTAACTGAATCTAAACTAGTCTATCCTCTAAACTATCTAGTCTATGCTCTAGTCATCCTCTAAACTAGTTTGAAGGTCAAACACCCGAGAGGGAGGGAGATGAGAAAGGCAGGACCCTCAGACTGACGGCTGGGACCACTTACTGGTATGCGCACCTGCGCAGCCAGGAGGGAAGGTTATGTGACTGAAGGTGGAGTTTGTTCACCCCCCGCTCTGCCTGCTGGCACGTACTGGCCCTATGTGGCAGGATGCACTGGGCATAAACAGACAGTGCAGAGAGAGGGGGGGTGAGACTCCTAACACCGAGGCCTACGATGTCTCTGTGGGGACGCCCGCCAAGTTGGGAGCCTATAAGCAACCCTCTAATCTGCCAACCCGAGAGAATGTTCAGTCTCAGTGCCCTGCCGTCAACCAGTGGAACTCACTAGTGGAGTGCACAGCTACGTGAGGTCGTGCCACTGGATAGAAATTGTGTTTGTGCTGTTTGTGTCTGTGGTCTTTAGATCTTTATTGTGTAATATATATCAGCAGAGAGGGCTGAATAAGCACAACAAGAAAGTGCAGAATTTGAAAGCGGGAAAGCCAGGAATAACTCAGACTGCGGCACGCCCCCCACCTCCCCCGCTCACCACCCCACCAGTGGAGGACTGGGAGCGGCCTATGGAAATCCCAGGAAATTTCTGGGGAGGAAACCAAATTGAAGCTATGCAAACATAAATAGAAATGGAAATAGAGAACCTTCCAAAATGATTGGGACATCTTAATAATCGATTTAAAAGATTGTTTTTTCACCATACCATTGCATCCTGAGGACCATGACATAGTGGAACGTATGAACCAAACGCTCATACGCCAGCTACAAAAAACGAAAAATTGGCAAGAGCAGTATATGTTTTAAACTTTTTGAGATTACTCCAGGGCAGCCTAGTCCCTCTGATGGTCAAACACAGGGCTGGGCTAAAGGGAGCCCTGACAGAAGTAAAGTCGGGTCCGTGTAAGGTGATGCTGAGAGACTGGAACACGGGAAAATGGACGGGACCTTTGGACTTGATAACCTGGGGAAAAGGGTATGTTTGTGTTGTTACAGATACTGGAACCAGATGGGTGCCAGCAAAATGGGTGAGACCTTGGCTGGAAGCAAACTCGCATACATCAGATGTAGCAGGCAAGCAGCCGGTACCCTAGCTGTGGAAAGCGTGAGCCTGCAGAAGAACAACATGGGAGGAAGAAGTGTTACTGTTATTATTAGCTGTATATTGTGGCCTTTAGGAGGTAATGTTGCTTTTAACGCTATTATAGAAGCTGATGCTACTTTTAACAATAATGGATATGTTATGCTTCTTAGGTGTATTGTTAATTATACCCAAATTAAGAGTTGTTGGCTTTGTGGGACAGCAGATCAATTTGATGCACTGGTGTTAGGTATTCCTCTAAGCAACTGGACAGGCCTGAATCCATATAGCCTACTCAATACATCATATCAGTGTAAAAATAAGGGGAAATTGTGGGAGCATATCTAAGTAACGGAGACTTCCCCATAGAAGACGGATACAATGAGCCAGACTAAGACCAAGGCGAAAAGATCGTGAGAAAGTCACCAGCTGCAAGAACACAGAAGTAGGAGAGGAAGAACCTGTGAACAAGCTTATCAGTGCAGGATAGAGACTGTGTGCGGGCCAATCATGTAAACGTGTGCCCCGATATCCAGGAACAATGCATCCATTGCCTAGGACAGCTCATCTCCACCCGGTGGGCAGGACGGCGATGCCCTGAGCTTCCGATATGCCTCGTGGTCGTCTCCAACCCAATCTCCGTGTTTGCCCTCATCATGCAGTGGCAAAAGACAAAAGGAGGGGTGTTGGGCTTGATTTATCAAGAAGAAGCAAGCAAAGACAAACCACTGATATGGGTATATCAAGGAGTACAAAAAACAGCCTTTTGTTCACACCTGAAAATGGCCTGCAAGATGATTGGTAGACTGCGAGAAACCTGCTTGATGGCTACCGGACATGAGCCGGATATATTGGCACTCCCATGGTCAAAATCCACATTAGAATGTTTAATGCCGTCTGAAGAGGCCTTGCAAATTTCGCTCAACAACTTTCCAGGGATGGTTCTCACCGGGGCTGAACCACTATGGGCTGAATATGCCACAGTAGTAAACCTGCAGCTGGAAACCCCCATAGTACTCCAGCTTGGGGAGGGGGAAGGATATACAGGTGGCATACCTCAGAAAGAACAGCAAAAACTTTTAAGTCGAGCCCTTTATGTGTTAAATCCCCATTGCCGTGGGGAAGAATCAGTAACACCTATAAGCGCTCATTTAGGACAAGGAGAAAAAGATAAAAGACCGCTGCCAAAGGTGCGGGTAAGATTTCCTGGAAATGCAGAATGGGAGGATGGTTGGGAGTTGAGGTTGTTAGGAAGGGGATATGCAGCTGTGCAGTTGAATGATCGAACAGAATGGGTTCCAGCACGATGTATTAAACCGGGACTAACAAAACAGAAGAACAATCTATCTCACACAGGTGCACGCTGGAGTGATGATAACCTTCCTTCTAATAATGATCAAGATGACTGACGGAGGGTCCTGAAAAGATCCAAGACTGTACAACCGTCACTATGTGCAACAACAGAATGTCTGGGTAACGCTTGCAAACGCACTTAATACCACACGGTTTTGTGCTAGCCTATCAAGCCCTAGCACTCCCTTTATAACTTGCCTAGTAGGAGTCCCTCTGAATAACGAAACTTGGGGCTCATTTGCAACAGCAGTCAAAAAGATGACAGGCAAAAGAATGTACCCTAAAACCTGCACATCGGGATGCCCGGATAATTGCACTATGGTTAGCCGGGATATATGGGATGACCGCTTGCTTATTAGTCCAGAACCACAAGAGCTTGAGCTAATAGATTCACTAAACGCTTCTCGCTGTGTATATGTTAATAGTACTAGAAAATTATGTATTGCTTCCCCCAGGCTATTTCCTCATCTGTGGTAACCGAGCTTGGAATGGGGTCCCCACCAAACCAATTGGAGGGCCATGCACAGTTGGACAGGTCAGTATGGCTATGCCTTGGGTTCACCCAAATGCAACACAGCGGGTGAGGACCCGACGAGAAGCAGGTAGTGCAGTATTGACAGAACAGTACAACAACACCGTAAAACTATGGAATTGATGGGAGGCTTTCTTTGCGTCTCTTTTTGTACCAGGAGCAGCAGCTGCGCGCGCACACAAGAAACCTCAACACTCTGGCCTGTTGGACAGTAAAGCAGGCTAATGCAACCAGCCTGGTTCTTTCTGAGCTCGCGCTTGACCTCTCGCAAGTTCAGCATGCTGTACTACAAAATAGAGCAGCAATAGACTTCTTGTTATTGGCGCATGGGCATGGATGTGAAGACTTTGAAGGAATGTGCTGCATGGACCTCAGCAATCACTCTAAGGCAATACATCAGCAAATTCGACACTTGATGGATCACACCAAAAAGATACAGGAGTGTTGCAGTTCAAATGGCTGCAGCGACCTGGTTCAGGGATGGCATGGCGAGCACCCCCAAACCACTCGGGCCATCAGCTAGTTGACACCAATGTGGTGGACGGCAAATGGCGTTTATTGATGGGTAACAAGGTGTTATATAGCTAGGTTTACAACGTCACATCCGTCTGCTTACACCATAGACTAAACACTATTGGCTATTAGGGGCCCTATCTTTCCGTACAGCACGATATCTTCCGGCCACCGTTCCCTAACTATCTGCAACAACTTCCCCCCTCCCTATGCATAACAAAACTAGCTAAAATACAACTATCTTATTCTTATTACTATCTTATTCTATTCTTATAGTTATACCAATCTTAAAATTACATATCATAAACTTGATATAAAACATAAGGCACAAAGAAGAAGGCGCGTAGAAGGTAGGGGATGACAGGTAATACCAGGGTGTAGGAATAGGGTGTACCTTGGGATAACTTGGGGGTAATACTGAGTGGAAATATTCTTAAAGCAGTTGTTGGTGTTCTACTAACATGATGTTAACCTTCTCTAGCCGATTCTTGACAAACGGCATGAGCTTATTCAATATACAGGGTCCAAAGATTAGCGTCATCATGATCATTGTGATCGGCCCTATCAAGGTGGATATCAGGGTGGTTAACCACGGCGAACCGGTGAACAAATTTTTGTACCAGCTGCGTTTGGAACAGGGTTCAATGGGTGCTAGTTGGCAAGGCATGGCACTGAAAACTGGTGGCCCTGTAGTTATTTTTGTACTAATTGCTCGAGATTGTTCGATCTGTTCAAGTACCCCATTTAAAGGGCTGGTGTGACTCTACCTGTCCTATAGTGACAAGCTGCAAAATTAAGATAACGCAAAGGCATCGCGGCCCCCTCTTGCGGAGGCTGTTTTGTTGTTTTCTGGATTCGGTCAGCGTGGAACTCGCAGGCTCGGGCGGGACGCTTGTCACCGGGGTGTACGGGTTACGGGGGTGTCCGATGATCCGGTCCTGTGAACAGAAACTCACAATTTTCATTAGTTTTATTTTGAAGGTAACAGCCACCTGAATTGGGGTCAGATGCTCTTCCTTTGCAACATGCTTAATCATGAATGCTCCCGCCGGTTTTTCTTTAATTCGGATGTTTACCTTCTTTTTCTCCTTCCTTAAGTTTGAATCGATTGTGAGCCACTCGTCCTGACTAGTGTCTGATCCGGAGTCGGAACTCGACTGACTGGTCACTTCCGGGCTCCGGTACTTTTTCGTTGGGCTTCGGCGTTTTTTGAAATGTCCGCTCTGATCGGTTCTCGGCCCCTCCCTCGGGCCTTCTCTCCGCCCCTCCTTCGGGCTCGCTCCAGGTCCCTCACTCGGACATCCTCTCCGCCCCTCCCTCGGGCTCGCTCCTCGCCCCTCCCTCGGGCTTGCTCTCGACCCCTCCCTCGGGTCTTCTCTCCGCCCCTCACTCGGACTTCTTCTCAACCCCTCACTCGGACTTCTTCTCGACCCCTCCCTCGGGTCTTCTCTTCGCCCCTCCCTCGGGCTTGCTCTTCGCCCCTCACTCGGACTTCTTCTCGACCCCTCCCTCGGGTCTTCTCTTCGCCCCTCACTCGGACTTCTTCTCGACCCCTCCCTCGGGCTTGCTCTCGACCCCTCCCTCGGGTCTTCTCTTCGCCCCTCCCTCGGGCTTGCTCTCGACCCCTCCCTCGGGTCTTCTCTCCGCCCCTCACTCGGACTTCTTCTCGACCCCTCCCTCGGGTCTTCTCTTCGCCCCTCCCTCGGGCTTGCTCTCGACCCCTCCCTCGGGTCTTCTCTCCGCCCCTCACTCGGACTTCTTCTCGACCCCTCCTTCGGGTCTTCTCTTCGCCCCTCCCTCGGGCTTGCTCTCGACCCCTCCCTCGGGTCTTCTCTCCGCCCCTCACTCGGACTTCTTCTCGACCCCTCCCTCGGGTCTGCTCTTCGCCCCTCCCTCCGGCTTGCTCTCGGCCCCTCCCTCGGGCCGCCCTCAGGTGTCCGGTCACTCCCATTGGTTTCCGGCACCTCACTCGCGCCGGGGGCACCCTCGCCCCACCCTTCCCCTTGTGGCTCGGCGCCATATTGAGGGGCATAGGGTGGTGGCCTGGCCCAGACGTCATCATGCTCTGACTTCTTTTCAATGTTCCTAGCTTCCTCGGCTAGCTCGCTCCAAACAGATTTCGGCTGTTTCTGCTCCTCTGTAAGCGGGGCGGGGTTCGGGGATGGAGGGGATGTTTCACCCTCTTGCTGACCTTTAGGCTCAGCAGAATTGCCATCATCTGGGGGGTCCAAAGTCTGCGCAGTTGTCCCGATTCCCACTTTGGACATGGCCAATAAACAGTCTTTTACTGCTACCCAAGTCTCCTGCTCTTTCATAGCTTTCTGTAAGGCTTGTACAACTTTTCCCCAAGCCTTAAGGTTTTTCCCACAACCTGAGAACATTGTCTCCTCAGCTAATGCCTTAGTACATTTGTCCCACAGTTCAGGGTGGAGAATATCCACTGGCTGGTCTATAGCCTTAATTTTCAAAAGCCTTGTAACTGCAAGAGTAAAATCTTTTGGCTTACAATCAATCCCCCAGTACTTATGTAATTGCGATACGACCTTTATGAGGGCTTCCATCCTCCTTGTTGATTCGGTAGTGTCCCCTTCGCCGGGGTGGTCCACTTGCTCTGGCTGCTGCTCACGCTGCTCGCTCATCCAGGCGATGACGTTCCCGGGTTTCGGCACCACTTGTTGCAGTTCAAATGGCTGCAGCGACCTGGTTCAGGGATGGCACGGCGAGCACCCCCAAACCACTCGGGCCATCAGCTAGTTGACACCAATGTGGTGGACGGCAAATGGCGTTTATTGATGGGTAACAAGGTGTTATATAGCTAGGTTTACAACGTCACATCCGTCTGCTTACACCATAGACTAAACACTATTGGCTATTAGGGGCCCTATCTTTCCGTACAGCACGATATCTTCCGGCCGCCGTTCCCTAACTATCTGCAACACAGGAGGATCTGGGGTTTTTTGGTCTGGATGGACTCACGGACCTTTTCGAACTAGGGGGATGGCTAAAATCTATAGTTAAGACAGAAATCATGCTCTGTATTATCATAATAGTAGGCGCTGTGATGCTTAGCTGTGCTTTACGCTGTATAAGACAATTAATAATCGTCCACATATCACAATTTCTGTTAATTCCGCAACGCAAGAAGCAGACACTGAATAAACACTTGCATGGGGAGGGGGAAATGTGGACGGATATATAGATATAGCAATATGGCTTTGTGCTTGACATAAGCTGACTTGGCCTGACTTAGGCTTAGGGCCTGGCGCTCGGAAGATCTCGCGATGTTACGGAAAGCAAAGGGTTAACAGAAATCAAGGCGAGTCAGCTGTCTTTGAAGAATCAGTACCTAGCCATGTGGGGTGGCAATGTTGCTGATTGGTGGCAGAGCAAGCTTCCGCATTCGCAAGGAGTATAACTGTAGTGAGCGGTAAACAATAAACGGCACTCCAACCATATTGGTGTTACGTGGTTTGTCCCCTAGCGGGGTAGGATGGCCCCGGAGAGCCCGACCTCCGGGTAAACACGTTACGTTGCCGAGAGCTGAGACCGGAGACTGCACGGCCAGAGACAGCGAATGGCAACAGGTATTTTTAGCAATGCAACCAAAAAAGAGTGTTCAAACTCGGATGGAAGCGCTCGGTGAAGCAATCAAAAAGGGACGTTCAAGGGTCTTGGCGATCCATGCCACCTGTGTTAATGCAGGCACTCCCACTAAAGAAATGATGGTTAATTATCGTAACCCTAGAACAGGGATCTGGGAGGGCCCCGCCACTGTCATATTTAATGGTCAAGGGCATATGTGTGTTTCCACCCAAACAGGTCCACTGTGGGTACCCAGCAGGTGGACTCGAGCCGTACCAGAGCGGAACGACCATCCCGAAGTCTGCCACCCCTTGACAGAGACCACACCATGCGTCGCCTTATATGTGGCAACCGGGCTTGGTCCGGAATTCCATCAAAGCCCATAGGGGGTCCATGTACGGTAGACCAAGTACGTATGGCTTTGCCCTGGGTTCATCCCAACAGCACCAGCGTCAAGAGAAGAACTTGGCGACCGGCGCGTAGCATAATCCAGACGGAGGACTGTGATGACGAAGTCTGCCTCTGGTCCAAGTGGGAGGCCATTTTCGCATCTTTTTTCGTTCCAGGGGCAGCGGCAGCAAGAGCCCACAAAATCTTAGACACCCTGTCCTGCTGGGTAGTTAAACAAGCAAATGTCACCAGTCAGGTCCTCTCTAATCTGGTGCTGGATTTATCACAGGTACAACACGCGGTGGTACAAAATAGAGCGGCTATTGACTTCCTGCTACTGGCCCACGGACATGGATGTGAAGACTTTGAAGGAATGTGCTGCATGGATCTGCAGGACCATTCCAGAGCAATCCACCAGCAAATCCAGCAGCTGATGGAACACACCCAGAAGATACAGAAAGACGTGGGCTTCTTTGGGCTGGATGGGTTAACTGATTTATTGGGTATTGGTGGGTGGCTAAAATCCTTGCTTAAGACAGGATTGATGCTTTTGATTGCTTTTTTGTTTTTTTTTTTGTTGCTGTTTTGATTGCTTTTTGTCCTATGCTTATTCAGCTGTGCCTTCGCATGCTTAAGGCGAATGCTATCCTCCCTTACTAATAAAGCCTGGCCATTGCAAAAGAAAAATGGAGGACTTATAGAGGAATGGCTTGAAGATTGAGGACACTTCATGGCTCCAGGCGGTCTGCACAACCCCGGCCTTGAAATGATTGAGAGTCCTTGAACTGTCCATCAACAGATCAATAAACAACGGATGCTGCGCAGCACGACGCCGGACTCTTCAGCTGGAAAGACTTTGCAGACCAACATGGACTTGGGGATGGATGCACGCATTAGTAAAATCGGGGCTAATGTTACTAGTTTTACTGTTTATGCTTTGTATCTTTAGCTGTGCTTTTGCATGTATTAGGCGTATGATATTCTCACTCACCATCAAGGCTTGATTGGTGCAAAAGAAAAAAGGGGGAATTGTAGAGAAATGCTGTGCTGAGGATCTGCACCACCTGCGCCTTGCTGATAATGTACAGGGGAGTGTTAGCGAATTGTCCTTGGCCGGCAGGGAATGAGGAGCTAGCCTCTTCGGGTAAACAACTTTGCAGAACTGAGAAGAGCCTATGCAGTCGGGACCTAGCAACCCTCCTAGCAACCAATCATAACGAGCCTGGAAATCCCTCAGATGCTTGTAGGTATAAATATATGCGCACTTCGGCTAATAAATGAGCAAGATTCTTAACTCATATTGAGTGTATGTCTTGACTCTGGCTGACTTCCTACATGGTGCTTGAATAGTAGCCAATTCTCCCGGACCCCCTTCCCTTCTAGGACCCCTGCCCAGGGGATTCCTCCAAGGAGCTCCCTGAAGAGGTCAAAGTTAGCTCTCTTGAAGTCCAGGGTTGCAATCCTACTTCTTGTCCAGCTTCCTCCTCGCAGGATCGTGAATTCCATCATCTCATGGTCACTGCAGCCAAGACTGCCCTCAACCTTCACATTTCCCACTAGACCATCTCTGTTGGTTAGTATCAGGTCTAGCAGCGCCCCTCCCTGTGGGAAACTGAGAAACCGTGAGAAACTGTGGGAAGCTGTGGGAATGGTGAAAGTTAGGAGTGAGAAACTGTGAAAGTTAGGAATAACAGATTAGCAGATAGAGAAACCTAAAACACAGGCCGGACGCACCAATCTCTGGTTGGTTACCTGTTGTCTGTTAGCAGGATTGGACCCAGATAGCAATAGAGTCAAGGAATTGGCTGGAGGCAGGGGGAGGGAGAGCGTGGACAGCGCGTGGACAGTGTATGCTCACATACTCGGAGAATTTATGTTTGGTCTGATGCTCAATAAAATGGCTTCTGGTCCTAAACCTTAAGCCCTTGCTCCTTTCGATGACTCCCACACCTCCTCTTGTTGGCTCATCAACCACCTGCATCAAGAAGTTATCTGCAATGTTCTGCAGGAACCTTCTGGACTGTCTGCTCCTAACTGTGTGATTATCCCAGCAGACGTCAGGGTGGTTGAATTCCCCCATAAGGACCAGGTCCTGGGATGGTGCGGCTTCTTGCAGCTGCCTGTAGAAGGCCTCATCCACTTCCTCTCCCTGGTCAGGAGGCGTGTAGTAAACTCCCATGACCGTGTCGCCCCTGTTGTCCTGCCCTTTAACCCTCACCCACAGGCTCTCAACCCGCACTTTGTCCTCCCCTATGCTGAGCTCCATACATTCCAGTTGCTCTCTCATGTAAAGAGCAACTCCCCCACCTCGCCTTCCTGGCCTGTCCTTCCTGAAAAGCCTAAAGCCATCCATGGCCACATTCCAGTCATGAGAGCTGTCCCACCATGTTGCAGCTTGGAGCAGGTCAGGAATGTCAGACAACAACTTCATAGAAGCTGGAACTGACTTCATTTATTTCTCGTTACGTATCACAATATATAGCAATTCGCATAGCAACATCTCGGTAGAGCATCAGTAATTGGTTACAAGCATTAACGTGCTAACATATCATAGGTTGCTAAGCCGTATCCAAGCGCCTAACTGCAAGATTTAAAAACAGCATCTCAGTCCTAGGAACTTCCTCAAGTACAGGAGACACTTCCTTAAAAGTTGTTTACCGAAATTCAGTGATTCTGCACGTCAGCCTTTTCAGTCCAGGTTAAGGACGGTCAAAGGCACCCCCCTGTACAATGTCCCCCTACACCACCATGTCTCAGCAACTGCAATGAGATCATGGCCCTGCAATTGCACACGCATCTCCAGTTCCCCTTGTTTATTCCCCATGCTGCGTGCATTTACATAGAGGCATTAGAGCTGGGCACCCAACGTGCCTCTCTCTCTAGCTGGGGCAGCTGGAACTTGACCATGTGGGCCTTCAGAAGTTCTCTTATTTTCCCATTTAGCCTCTTCAGTCTTAGGACATCCTACACAGGCTATGGAATTAGGCGACTGAGTGGCATGACAGGCCATCGCCTACCCCATAACCTGTTTCCTCGATGATACCCCCCCTCCCCCCTCAAATCTAGTTTAAAGCCCTCTCGATGAGCCCTGCTAGCTCATGTCCCAGGGTTCCCTTTGAGAAAGATGGATCCCATCAGATTCCATCATGCCTGCCGCTGCGTAAGGCTTCCTGTTATGGAAGAAACCAAAGTTGTGGCGATGACACCAGCCACGGAGCCATGTGTTAATGGACCATGTCCTCCTATTTCTTTCTATATTGCTGCCAGCACTGGGAAGAATGGAAGAGAATATGGAAGACACCAGACACCAATACAGGCTGGGGAGCGACCTTCTGGGTAGCAGCTCTGCAGCGAAAGACCTGGGTGTCATGGTGGACGACAAGTTGACCATGAGGCAGCAGTGTGCCCTCGTGGCCAAGAAGGCCAATGGGATCCTGGGGTGCATTCAGAAGAGCGTCTCCAGCAGGTCGAGGGAGGTGATCCTGCCCCTCTACTCAGCCCTGGTGAGGCCACATCTGGAATATTGTGTCCAGTTCTGGGCTCCACAGTACAAGAGGGATGTGGAACTGCTGGAGAGAGTCCAGCGCAGGGCTACAAGGATGATCAGGGGCCTGGAAAATCTGTCCTATGAGGAGAGGCTGAGGGAGCTGGGCCTGTTCAGCCTGGAGAAGAGAAGGCTGAGAGGGGATCTGATCAGTGTCTATAAGTACCTCAAAGGAGGGAGTGAAGAGGATGGGGCTGGTCTCTTTTCAGTGGTGGCTACTGACAGAACTAGAGGAAATGGCCGGAAACTGAAGCACCAAAAGTTCCACATGAACTTAAGGAAAAATTTCTTAACAGTGAGGGTGACAGAGCGCTGGAACAGGCTGCCCAGAGAGGTTGTGGAGTCTCCTTCTCTGGAGATCTTCAAAACCCGCTTGGACGCAGTCCTGTGCCACGTGCTCTAGGTGACCCTGCGTGTGCAGGGGAGTTGGACTAGATGACCTCTAGAGGTCCCTTCCAACCTTAAGCATTCTATGATTCTATGATATGACCTGTGCGCCTGAGTTCCTAATTGTCTTCCCCAATTCCCTGAAGTCCCTTTTGATCACCCTCAGGCTGCGCGTTGCTGCTTCTTCTCCTCCCACATGTAGGACCGTCAATGGATAATAGTCAGTGGGTCTAACCAGGCTGGGAAGTATCCACATGACATCCTTAACTCAGGCCCCAGGAAGGCAGCAGACCTCTCTTAGAGGGGGGTCGCGCCTACATATCGGACCCTCCGTTCCCTGACCTGAGGAATCGCCCACAACTATAACCTGCCTTTTCTCCCTCATACCTGTGGTAGCGATACGCAGGGTTTGTCTTTCTGATTGTGTTACAATTTTTGGAGGGGAGGGATTCTTGCCTGCCCTATCTACTGAGTGCTCTTCCTCCTCCAGGGCCTTTTATCTATTGGCCAGGGGTACTAGATTGGGTAAGATGGGAGGCGTTTTTTTTCTTACCACTACGAGCCTGGACTTTTATCCATCCCTTATGGGGTTGCTTTCTTTCCTCTTGTGTTAGCTAGGGGATGGAGTCTGTGGTTGATTGTTGTGGTGCGCTTCCAGGTGCCTGTCCCTGTTTCTCCCTCTCTGACTTACAGATACTTCTTAGCCTTTCAACCTCCTCTCATAACTCAGCTACCATGCTGAGCAGATCTTCCACCTGCTCGCACCTCACACAGTTGCTCTCCCCCAGGCTGTCCAAAGGAAGTGCCAGGCTATGGCACTCCTTGCAGCCTGACACCTGGACAGCCTCATGCTTTACCAGTCGATCAGTCTGGGTGCCCGTCTCCTTCTTACTAAGTGCTGGCGCGGCCCTCTGATGAGTAATTGCCATGGTAGATGCGCCCGGGAGCTCGCTGCTGCACACCCAGCCTGCGCTAACTGCCGCGCCACGCCCTGGCTGCCGCCCCACGCTCTGCTCCTGGTCGCTCTGGTCGCTCGCGCTCCCTGGGGGCGGCTCTTGTAGGCGAGGGGCTTGAGTCGTCTACCCTGCTGACTTCGCCGTGCTGGGGCTAGGGGTGCCTCCCTCTCCCTGCTCTGGGGCTTGCGCTTCACTACGTGGCTTCTGGCCGACGATTTAGCTCCTCTCGGAAGGGTCTCACGGCACGAGCGTCCGCTCCGGAGACGTTACTTATGAGGAATGAGATTGAAGTGCTTATGAAATACTTCATAAGTACTTATGTCCTTAAGTACTTATGAAGTACTTCATACTTCATGAAGATCATGAAGTATGAATTTCATACTTCTTGACATTCACTGAGCCATTCATTTGCACATGATTTGTAGTTGCATGAAGTTGTGAAGCAGTGACAAGCCAGGCTGTCTGGACAAATGTGTGGTTTTGCCACAGATCACTTACTTGACTTGAGAGAAGAAAAGTAGAAGGAAACAGCACACACTTCACATATACCATAACTTGTTGACTAATATCTATATTCATCAGCCTGCTGGAAAGACAAATTCCATCTTGATAACAAGACCATCCCCAAATATGCAAGTATCAGGGTGATCTTTCTGGAGACTGGCTCATACCCAAACACAATCACCAGTGTCACCACCTATCTCAATGTTAAGAGTAGTCTACCACCACCATCCTGGTAGAAGTGTGTTTTTATTTTCCTCCAGCTTATGACTAGACTGTAATCAGCCTTAACCAGTCAATCGCTTTCAAAATGTTTGGGAACTTTGTCAATGATCCTGGAGAACATATGGAGAAGCTACCATCCTTGACTTTTCTGATTGTGCCTATCACTGTCAAACTAACAGTCTTCAGAAAACCATCAAACTACAGCTTAGCAGAGCTACTGCCTCTGAACTTGCAGCACTATAGCTCTGGGGAGTGACCTATATTATGCTCTGGAGAGGACACTGCAGTTAGTTACACCTACTCCAACCACCTGGCCATGAGACAAAATCCTCCCATTCTCCACTGCAGGAGCAGGAAGATGAGGCCCAGAAGGCCTCATCTGAAGAGGACATATTGAGGAATGGTAGCCTGAAAAGTCAGAGAGGACATAAAATATATAGATACAAAAAAATGTATCTATCTCCTGACTCTGACAGGTAAGTGACAGTGTCATGGCTTCACCCAAGGAGAAAAACATTTGGAAATCTCAAGTGAAAAAAAAAAAGCTCAGACTAAGCCATAAGGCACTCAAATTCAAAGATTTCAGTGAGACACGTGTGGGAAACTGTGGAAAACTGTGGGAATGGTGAAAGTTAGGAGTGAGAAACTGTGAAAGTTAGGAATGTGCTGAATAACAAATTAGCAGATAGAGAAACCTAAAACACAGGCTGGATGTGCCGGTCTCTGATTGGTTACCTGATGGCCGGTAGCAGGATTGGACCCAGATAGCAATAGAGTCAAGGAATTGACTGGAGGCAGGGAGAGGGAGTATGTGGACAGCGCGGGGACAGTGCATGCTCACATACTCGGAGAATATATAATTTTTGGTCTGATGCTCAATAAAATGGCTTCTAATTCTTAGCCTTGAGCCCCTGCTCCTCAGTGCTCCCACAGACATGCATCAGTTTCAGAAGTGTACAGTCCACAGCACAGAAATAAGGAGTGTACTAATTTGGCGTCATCCACTACGGCTTGCTGGTGCAGAACTGTTATCTTTAACTTGAAAGTCCAACCCTGAATTTTGTAGTTGATGTATATGTATAGTTTATGGACAATGTTAGTTTTATGGGTTAGGGTTATGTTATATTATGGTCGTGAAGCTAAACTCATAGGACTCCTGGTTTTTGAAGTAGTTGAGGGAGGAAAATGTTCCATCTTTCTGCTTTCTATCTGTGTTCCAAATAGCTTTATAATTTTGGCTTTTAGTTTTTTATTTGTTTGTTTTTTGCAGACATATGTACATTAAGTTCCTCAGGTCTCTTGACATGACTTATCAGATTGTCTTCCATCTTCTACGCATTCCAATGGGTTCATTTACACATCAGCCAAGTCTCTTGGCATGACAAAACTAAGGCCTGTATGTATTTTCCACTAAAAGAATAAAGCAAAAGAAAAAAAATGCTGAATATTGCTAACAGCTTTCCTAAATATCTTGTGGATAAAGCAAACATTTCTACTTTATCATTTCTCTGCCTTCTTAATAAAAGAGATGGAGATAAAGATGATATTTTGGAGATCTGTGATCCTATTCTGCTTATCATATTGTAGATTTCATTCTCTGTCACTCTGGATGTGTTTAAATCATCAGTTGTATTGCTTAAGTGAAACTTGCTCTTATTCTGCACTGTTAGATTTCTACATTCCTCAAGTTGCTGGTGTGAAGGGGAGGAAAGTTGTTTAAGGTAAAATCCATTTTATTTATGTCTTAAAGGAGAGCAAGTAATACATAAACTCCAATTCTTCACTATTGTGTTACCTTGCTACATTTTTGCTTCGTTAGTGGATAGGCAACTGATTTTCCAAGACTACAGATTTTTCTAGAGCCAATGAAAAACTGAGATACTCCAAGCTGAACTTTTCTTATGTATTGTTGAACTTGCTGAGCTTGAAAACAATTTGTTTGCAATCCCCAGCAGGAACCAACCCACTAACAGTTAAAATTATTTATATCCGTTATTTCTGTGTGAAAGGCAAATTTGGATTAGTATGCTGTGTCTGGGAATATAGTCTATCAATCAAGGGCATTTTTTAGAACTGAATATGGTTTGACTTTACTCACCAGGCAGCATAGCAAAGAGTTTGTTGTTAATAAGTGAGTGACACCCAAGGTCCCAAACTGTTTTGACCTTTGGAGGAGTTCCAGGGTTCCTTCTTCCTCTGGTCTTTCCTGTAAGATAACTTATTTATAACATTAGGGATCATTTGTTGTGTTAGGTGCAAAGATTATTTTCACCTAAAAAGTAGAGATTCTTAGGTTAAAGTCTGTTCCTAGGCAAGGAACCTCAGTTGGAGTGTGTCCAACATTCTGGAAATAATGTTTTGGCTCCTGGCACTAGGCTGATTTTAAGCTAAGATGGACAGACAAAGCCTCATCTCAATGCCCTTGTCTTAAATCTGCCTGGGTTATCCAGAGATTTAAAGGCCTTGATATGAAATTCTGGCTGGGAATATGTCAGCTCCATTTGACTAAACAGAAGGATTTTTTATTTCTTTCCTTTTTTTCAATTCAAATAAAGAGGCCAGTAGCCCAGACTCTCATTTTTAATTAGGTAGAGGAATCTTTTCCATCTGTATTTCAGGAAATGCTTACAGACTGACCATTTCAAGGAGGAAGTGCAATAAAAGAATCTTCTTAAGAGCTTGATACAAATCTTTGAAAGATGTCGGCTGGGTCACAAGGATCATTTGTGAAGTGCGTAGTCATTCTTCATCACTATCTTACTATGAAAGTATCCTCAGGAATAACATGTCAAATTCAGTTACTTGTTCTTCACGCAGCTTGATCATCTCCTATCTTTTCCAGCACTGAAGAGAGAGCTAGTTATGTGCGTGTGTTCCCTCACCTCCCCAAAGATAAATGTCTGACACCCTTTGCTCTCAAACCTCATTTGTTCTTACCTGGACACTTGGTTTCAGAATTTGAGTTTCCCTTTCATTTCTATATATCTTATATATCAAAAAAATTTTCTGTTAAGAGAATGCTTTCTTCATTTCTTTGCTCAAGTCAACCATAAGATTAATTGCTATCCTATCATAATATTTCCATTTATTTGAGATAGATTAATACAATATAAATTCCTTGGATATTAATATTTGTTTAATTAATTGCACACAAACTAACAGACCTACATCTCTGCTACTAGATCTTTCAGACTTGTGAAAAATAAAACTACTAAACACTGGAGGAAAAAAGTGTGACTTCTACAGTACAGTATAAATGGCTCTGCATCAGAAGTATTAAATGCAAAATGTTATAGCTTTAGCTCCTAGCTCATTGGAAAACATGATCCTAAATCCATTTTAGAATCTGGTGTGTTTTTTAATCTTCTATGTTTGTTTGTCAGATATCAATATCAGCATTAATTGCTGATAAGAGATTGTCATGAGGACAGCATTCTGCACACACTTTCTGACTACTATTGCACACTAAGAAACTGGAGAAAGTGCTAGAAACTAAGCAGGAATTACCTTTTTTTCTTTAAATAAACCAAATTTGAGGGGTTTACATCTCATTTGTAGAATTTTCATGTCCAACTCTCTCAGAAAGAATGAGCACTCAGTAGAAAATAGATGCCACCTTCCTTCAGTTACATTTTGGAGGTGTTAGCACATGGAGAAGGGGGTAGAATATTAAATAGATAAGATAAGATAAGATAAGATAAGATAAGATAAGATAAGATACAGTGAAATAAGCTTCATTAGAAGCTCAGCTTCTCAGTTTAACTCAGAGATTAATTGTGGGCATCTCCAAATAAATGTGGAATAAAGACTTCTCATTTTATCTACACAGTCTTGTTATGGTATCCCAAAATTAAAGCATGAATTTTGAGATCTGGTATCTGCTGAAAATGACAAGGGTAAAATCTAACAAGGATTGTGAATCCACGGCATTACAAATTTCAGTATAATTGCTCAAAAGACTGAATGCTACTATCTCCAGAAGTAAAACCATACAGACATTATCCTGCAGGAAGGTCTTCAGAAGTTGTACAAGGTAATAGTGTGGGAGTGCAAACAGGTCTTCAGACTCTGATAATACCAGCACAGTTGGTGCTTTTGTAATTCATTGCCCTCAGCAGACTAAACAATAAACAGCGGATTGACAACACTCATTTCAGGGAAAAAAAGCAATTTATTTTACACTGTCTTCTGCAGCTGGTCACCCCCTTTGGCCCCTTGGAAAGATGCAGTCTGAATTCCCTGTACTCTTTTAGGGCTGTAATTCACACATTATTGCATTTTTTTATTCATTGAAAAGGACTTTCCACAAAGTGCAACAATAATGCTACAATGCATAATATCTAAGCTCTTTACAAGTCATATGGACCATGTGCAAGAGTATTTCTGCTTTAGATGTGGAGAAAAATGGAAAAAGTAGTTTAATTTGGAAAAAATTAAAGAAACAATCCATGTACACTTCAGTGTGTACTTTTGACCCTGCTAGATACGTAAAAGCTAGAGGCATGCCAATTGAATTGTAATAAGATTCAAAGCGTGGTTCCAGCTCACTGAAACTCTATTTAGTATTCAAAAAGCTTAAGACTTCTAGAATATGTAAGACCTATGTTATAAGGAAATGTAATAGATTTGTGCTTTCCTGTTCACAATAGTTACAAATGTATTTGGATTGATGCCAGTTACTTATCCTTAAACCAGTTATTGCTACACAGAGCACATTTTACAAAGTCCAAAACATTCTTTATTTGCCCTGGTATTATAATTGACATTATTTATAATTTGTCAGCAACGGTAGATGAAATAATAGAAGCAGAGAGTTTTATTCACTGCATTACCAGTCTAGAGCTAATGTCTATTCCATTGCTGATCTTTGCTACAGATGCATTTATCACTTTATTACTTGCCAGTAGGTTTGCCTTAACACATTAATAAGATGCAACTATACTGCTTAAATTCTAACAGAGTAAGAGAGGAGGAAATCAAGAACAGGGCACTACAGTCAGAAGTTCAACAAATCAGAAAGGAATCTCTCTGAATGTAGCTTATTATAAAAGTTACATGCATAAAAGCCATCACCTTTATGCACAGGTAGTCTTAAACAGATTTGGTATAAAATCCTCTAAAAAATGAATTTTATGAAATGCATAAGATGATAACTTATTATCTACTTCAACAGATAATCTGTTTCCTGGTCCAGGCATAACCTGGGGTTGAGCTGGGATGGTACTTTATTTTTAATACCTGTAAATAAGGTAGTCAGCGTCAGTGAGAATCACCTAGCTCGTACAAGTTATCTATCTGCTTCAGCACTTCATAGTGACAATGTATTAGCTGAAGTTTTCTGCCAGTGATTTCTTGTGGCTTTTGTTTGCTTTTGTTGAATTTTCTCTGAGGAAGTTAACCAAGTGAATTGATTAATCCATCACTTCAAGGAAATATTTTCCACAAGCAGGTAGGTTAGTAAGCCCCTGACCAGGTGCAGGAGGCCACTGTCAAACAACCAGCAACTGAGAGCAATTTGCAGCTGTATCTTTCAGGCAAATTTCCTGAACCTCTCATAGATTATGGGTAAAGGAAATATTTAATCCTGTAAACCTCATAATGATACTCTCTCTTATTTTAGAGCCATGCACTTTTGACATATAGGTTTTGAGCACAGGGTGTCTTTGTTTGCATATGGTGATATGTATTAATAGCCTACTGAGAAGATTTCTGGAAATTGGATGAGGGTCAGCAGTACAGTTTTTCCACTCAGAGGGAATAAAGGTCCCAGTGCAGCTACACAGAAAAGATGAGGAGGCACAAAAATACAGTGATTTGTTTTAGTCCCATGCAATGACTGCAATATTAACCAACTTGATGCCGCTATTGCTGCTGCAGTGCTAGTGGTTACACTGAGTACTCTCCAAGATGAGGGACTTTAAAGCTGGTTATTTCTTGCCTGTGTGTTTAAGAGGGGATTTACTTTAAAGCAGAATGCTACATCAATCAGGGGACTCACATCCACTGCATGGCACTTCAAAGTCAAGACGGTGGAAATAAATACACCCACACTGCTGCCTTGTTAGTTTGGGCTTTCGCAAGGGAGGAAGGCACTCTGTATCATGACCTAAAATTTAAGGCATTCATTAACCTCTATGCTTTTTTTTCAGACTATGACATTATTTGTGTTACCATGTCTTTAAGCAGTATAAATCTTTTCTTTCATCCTTGCATTTAATTTCAATTAATTAGAAGTAGTGCTAATGCTAGCTGGATTATGCATGGATTAAAAACATAGTACAACCTCCAGTAAGAAGGCTTGGTGGCTTTCAATGCCACACTGCACCACCCAATGAGTGAGGAATCCCTCCCCGATGTACATCATCTGACCAGCACAGGGTCATACACACGAGGCTAAAGCATTCAGCGGGATTTAATAGGAATGATTTAGACCTAAAATTTGATTATTTTTGTACTAATTAGATAAGTTATCAGTTTTGTACTGATTAGATAAGTACAACTTTCACTTTAGTGACAAAAGATCGACTCATTCCCAGAAATGAAGGCAAAATCTACTTAAAAAAATCATGATAAATGAAAGAATAAGTGCTTAGTGAGCAAAAAAAGTAACATTTTCCTATCTGTGTAACTGTTCTAGGAGAATTTTGCTCTTTCATTATCCCAGCCTATTTCTATTTCTAGTTTTGCAAGTACTGCTGTTTGGGAGTCTCACAACATTTGATAATTTACATGTTGTCCCAGATATGTCTTATTTTATGTGCTAAAATATATTTTCAGTGTTGCATTTTTTTCTACTGACTCTTAATACAATAGCAAAGGCAGGTGCATGCAGAAGTTAGATAAGAAAGTTGTTAACTACCCTGTAATATTCTTTTATCATTAATATATTTTTTGTATCTATAGAAATATTTTCAATATTTTTCCCAGAACAGGGGGCTGAAATCTGCAACGGCTTAAAATCTCCAACTAAGATACATTTAATCGGAGTTGCTTTAATAAAATCTCATGAAGTCATTTGTTCAGATACATTTAATTATTTTGCTAGGGATGAAGTGGATGTTCAGAAAAAGACTGCTTGGGTGGTTGATCTTAGGTTTGTATTACATTCTGCAAGATGCTCTCTAGACCTTTATATTAATGCCCCTCACTGTAGGAAAGGGAGAATGAGGATATATGCCTTGTAAATTGCTGTAGAAAGATGGAAGTAATTACTAAGCCAGAGCTAGTCCTCAACATCCTCAACACTGTTACTATTTTAGTTCATCTTCATTCTTGAGCCAGATCATCTGATATATAAAAATTGTGGCTTTAGCCCCAATCTCTTTAAGCGCTGTCACTGAAATCATTCATCTTTCAGAGTACTTTCTGGATAAGGATATCTGATTATTAACTTGTTACATTTGTGTCCTATTTTAGGTGGAAAAAATCTGAGTGTGGCTAAATCGGATGCCACTGGAATGTCTTTAATCAAGCTGATGATCAGCAAACCTGTTCAGGCCTGTCACCATAGACAATGTAAAATTATCAATTTAAAATGTATTGAGCAACACCAAACCTAAAAGACAAAACACATATTTTTGATCTAGCCTTTTAAGCAGCATTCTCCCACAAATTTCCTGCTCATTAAAAAAAGCTTTGTCTTTGTATTAGCAAGGAAAAAAAAAAAGAAAAAAAAAAGAAAAAAAAAGAAAAAAAAAAAAGAAGGAATCTTTATTGGTTATAGCAGTATTTGGAGTAACCTCCCCTTCTTCACCTCTCCCACACACACATGCTTGGCTCAGGTTCATCCTAATTCTCTTACATGACAAATGCCTAAAGCTTCGCAAGGCCACTGGAAAGGAGAGAGGTAATAAAGACAACAGAGGAGAGGGGAGGACATTGGGAATTAGAACGATGTTCCCAAATGGTCCCCTGAATGCGTTCCTGAGAAGGGGTCCATCAGGCTGCTCATCTTTTCCCACTATATGCCTGAAGTTTAAGATTAGATTCACAGTAACAGACTAATAAAGCGAACAGAAGAATGCACACACACAAATCTGGTAAATGCAACAAATAATGTAGCACAGAAAAACTCATGATCACATTGGTCTGTCTTTATATTGATTTACCCAGTAAGATTTGTACATATACAACAATTGTGCCCCTTTGTAACTATCCACATATAACATTATGTAAACCATCTGCTTGCAGGCTTTTCCAAATTGCTTGCTTTAGACCCACCTGTGCCTGGAGGTAGCGGCTCCTTCCAGATCTGGGCACTTTGTCATCTGGCTTGGCTCACCTACCATGCAGTGCTGAAGTCACGGAAAAGACAGATTCTACTGTAACAACCAATTTGTCCATCTCTGTGCTACTAAATCAGCTATTAACTCAAGGGATATAGGTGAACACTAAAACTCACCTTGTCTGAAGTAGGTACAGAAGGAAATTGGACCTGAAAAAGAGAATATGACACAACTGAAAGCGAAGAATGTCAAGGTCAAAAAGAGATATCTGTGGAAATAGTGAACTTGGGGAAATATTTAGAAATAATAGAAAATATATAGGAGATGAAATACTGCATAATTAAAGTATGAAAAAGCATTTTTTTTCAATGCTTATAAGTTTCAGAATCTATTAACTGGCCTATCTGATTCAGTGCTAGATAAACAGTCATAAATATTAAGAACATTTATACGGCCACTTTAACCACTAAAACTAAATTCTATTCTCAGATTGCACTAAGAGATTTAGACTATTATCTTTATTCGTGAAAAGAAGCATATATTTCTACAGGCAAAAGTTACTTGCAGCAAAAATAAAACCTTATTGTTCTGTTAACTAATTAATATGCCATTTTACTGCATCTTTGTTGACAGACAAGGAATTTGTACATGAACAAAAGAAAAAGTAGCCCCTTGATTTTCTCAAATCTTATGACATTTCTATTGGAGAGACATAGAATATGAGACCTAAATGTGATGCAAACAATGAATACACAGAGAATACAATACTCATATTTATTAAAGAACACTCCTGAGGAGGGAAAACCTATGAATGCCATAGTCTCACTAAAGCTTGAGAAGACATATATAGTAGTTTCCCCTTTTCCTGGTTTCTCCTTATTTTTCTTAGAAGCAAAATAAATTGAATGCATGTAGTACTTCAATACTGCACCTTATCTATGCCATAATTCCTTATGAATCCAGGTAAAAACAGATCATTCTCAGGCCTTCGTCTTTTATGATGAAATTATGTTCTAATGGCTTCACCTAGACTCTAGTTAAGGTGCAATTATATCTCAGACCTCTTCTAGGAGAAAGGTGCAATTTTTACTGAGGTTAATCAATACTAGTAATTAAAATCCTAGTGAAGATAGTGAAATAAGGTTCTAAAATAAATTATGAGGTTTCCTTGAACCTCAACCTTTCTAAAAACTACCAATCCCCTTGTCTTCTTTAAGACCTTATATGAACAACTAGGTTTTAACTAATACAATCTGGGGTTTGTTGTTGTTGTTGTTGTCTTTTTTGTTTGTTTTGTTTTTTACTGGTGAAAAGACATGCAAATTTTATTTTTACTTCTCATGCAATCCTAAGTAATGGAAACTTGGTTTTATAAATGTAGCTGATATTTGAGTTAGAGTTTAATGTTATAAAACATTTTGAAAATATATGTGTTCATCCTCTGATGGCACTGTGGGAAGACTGATAAAGCATCATGAACTGAAGAAGCAAAGACAGATATAACTATTTTTAATTGTGTAGGGCAAGATACTGGTCAAAAATCCATATAAATGGTCGGTACTCAGAGCTGGGGATAAATTAGTCACTTTTGGTGCAAGGATTTATCTGTAAATATTTTTCATTGAAGTAGCACATTTTATGCACTACTAAGTAGCCTGGGAACCATTGCTTAGTTTGAAAGCATGCTATTTTCTTTATTCCAATTAAACATGTTTTCATAGATTGTGAACAGTTTAATGACAAGTGATGTGTTACTACCTGACAAAATAAGGATGATGACACTTCTCTTAATATACCTGTGAGAACTCCCTCGATTACAAGCATTTGGAATCTGTCCTCCTTCAAATACACAAAATTCTCAATTCAGTGGAATATACAAATTTGCTTAAATAAAGGATTACGTACTTCTAAGATGACATCTAAGACAGGGAAAGATAAGTGTAGCTCCTTGATTTTTCATGTTTGTGGTTTTCAGTTGTTGAGGTTTGATAGGGGGGCAAATTTGTTAAGAGATGAATTCCCTTGCATTCCAGTTGATCCTCAAAGGTTAGAGAGATTGGGGATGGCTGGACTCATCTCTTAATAGGTATACCAAATACTGTGTTAGCTATGTGCCCAACTCTGGCAGTATCAGATTCACCAACACTCTGTTGACCGTCGGTCCGATCGACTTCCTAGGAGCGAATCGATTTCCCCAATAGTGTGATCCACTATAAGCTTGATTCTGGCCGTATCAGATTCACCCACAGTCTGTTGACTGTAGGTTCAATTGCCTTCAAGACAAGTGGTCGGGTTCACGAATAGCACAATTTATTCAAATTAAACATTTGGAAAACAGGTTTTGGATGTCAGTATAGGAAATTCTCTACTACAGCGTGGGGTCCTTAGCTAGTGCCTAGTGTACAAATGTGCAATCATCACTCACCCAGAAGATGGGAGAGAGCTCTCAATCTTGAGGAGTCTCCTCAGGCAGTGTCCTGACCCGAGGTGAGGAAAGGGGTTCAGCATGTCGACTGATTCAGAAGTTATGATGGAATCTTCCCTCTCTCCTCTTCCTTCTTCCTTAGTTCCTCTTCCTCCATTCTTACCGTCCCATTCTTCCTTTTCGTTCTTACCCCATTCTTCCTTCCTTAGTTCGCCTTTTATATATTTTCTTTTACATTTAGGTGGAGCTTGAGTGACTCTAGTCATACTTACTTTTGTTATTCATTGATTTAAAAAAAGTCTCTCGAGTTAATTGAAAATCTAGAGAGCATGCTCAGTGAGGAGTGGTCGTTCCTTGGAAGCGGGTAACTGTCAGAGATTGCAGCTGGTCTGTGAAATCCCTGGCTCCCTTAGCAGAGAATGTTAACCTTGAGAAGATTAGAATGTATCTATGAGATAGGGAGTTCACACCAAGACAGCAGACAGTTGTTAACAAGTTTAAGGAGGTTTGGCCACGGAGCAGAAACTGGCCAAGCTAAGAATCATCCAATCATAAATCTGTTACTAGCTACTGTCCTTTATAGCCCTCACCAATAAGCAGCAGCCACGACGAGGAGAGCTGGGTATAAATAATGTACCTAAAAAACAATAAAGCGTAGTTTGCGTTGCATCTACCCCAGTTGTTTGTGTTTTTGGCCACCACGACTGCGACAACTGGTGACCCCGACGTGATAATAAGAAGTGGACCGCCTGGCGACTGGCGGTGGTGGCGGAGCCCAGCGGAACTTGAGAGCAGCAGGGAAGCTGCGTGGTCCGGACCTGTGATTTGACTCCTTGTGAAGGTGAGCCGCCGGGAACGGGATTGACACCTCTTGAAGGTGCGAGTGGGACTGTCACCTCTTGAAGGTGCAAGCGGGACTGTCACTTCTCGAAGGTGTGCTGCAGAGAGCGGAAATACACAGATATGGGGCAAAACCTGACAAAGCAGGAAGCCCTAGTTTTATCTACATGGAAGACCTTACTTGCTCAGAGAGGTATTAAAGTTACTGACTATGAGTTACGCCGCCTGTTGCTCTGGTGCCGAGGACAGGGGTTTGAAGCCACTTCAGCTGTTGCATTTAATGTGAGCGCTTGGCAGGTCGGTGATAAGCTGTGGGATGCCCTTTCTAGAGGCTCTAAAGAGGTAGAGGGTTTACCTACTACTTGGCGACTGCTGCAGGACACTTTGGAGGATTGGGCAGCGGAGCACAACCAGGAGAGCATTCCTGTGATGCCAGAAAGTACCCCTCTATTAGGGGAAGACAGAGAGGACCAGGAGAAGCATCCTTCTCCTATAGAGTCTGTTACGGAGCAAATGGACGCTTTGCAGTGCTCCACGGGCGCCTCTGGGTCGTTGAAACATGAAACCAACTTGAGTCGTAAGTACCCCTCGCCTGATGAGCTGGTTAAGATGCGGCGACGGGGGAAGTCTCCCAGTGAGTTTTTGCCCCCCCTCTATAAGACACCTGCGCAACAGTTGGCCGAGTGGAACGCTTTAAATAAACCTGTGCTTCCCTCTGCTCCTCCTGAAGAGGGGGAGAAGGAAAATGATGAAGAAATCCGCAGTAAAAAACGTTTCCCACCCCCTCTCCCCCAAGACTCCTCGGATGAGGAGGAGGAGGAGGCGGTTTCTGCTGTTCGTCCTTCTGTGAAAGAGACTATAGGGAGTTCTCAATGTCGGACCTTGAGATTAGCAGCTGAACCCTGGACTCTCCCCCCCGTCACGGTGACTGTGTTGCCGCGACAGCCTGGCAAATTCTGGGATCAGGTAGCCGAAAGGCAGCCGAAATGGGGCAATGGGATTTGTTAGATAAGATCGGTTACCCCTCAGAGGCCTCCACTCAAATTGTCGGCTGTGGTTTGGAAGCTTTTCCTGTGTTTAAGGCGGCCCCCAACTCGGGAAGAAGGGATGAACATAGCACGATTGCCTGGAAAGTAGTGCAAGACCTGCAGACATGTACATCAAAATATGGTATTAACTCTTCAGAGGTAATGCGGCTGATCCAAATTATTAATGCGGATCTTTTAGCCCCGTATGATATAACCCATCTTGCTCAGATTCTGTTCCAGCCTGTAGAGAATCAAGTGTTTATGGAACACTGGAGGAGATTAGCTGAGCGGGCTGCACTAGATAACATGCGATTGCCGCAAGGAGATCCGCAGCAGGGAGTTGGCGTTGACGCTTTGATGGGAACGGGTCTTTTTGCTAACCCTGATCTTCAGGCTCAATGGGACCCTAGTATTCTTGCACAGGCACAACGTTTAGGTATGTCAGCTCTGACACAAACTATGGAGCTGGCCTCGCCCCGTCCTAGATATACAGCAATCAAGCAAGGGGTTAAAGAGCCATTCTTACAATTTGTTGAACGGATTGCTACATCATTAGAAAAACAAGTAGAGGATGATGATTTGAGAGAGAGACTGTGCACTCAGCTAGCTAAAGATAATGCTAACGAAGATTGTCAGAAAATAATTGAAGTGATGCCAGGGAATCCAACTATTCCTGATATGGTAACAGCTTGCTCAAGAGTGGGAACAATAACACAATAACACAACATCCAATCATAAATCTGTTACTAGCTACTGTCCTTTGTAGCCCTCACCAATAAGCAGCAGCCAGGACGAGGAGAGCTGGGTATAAATAATGTACCTAAAAAACAATAAAGCGCAGTTTGCGTTGCATCTACCCCAGTTGTTTGTGTTTTTGGCCGCCACGACTGCGACAGGTAACTTCTGGGATGGGGTTGTGTATTGGTATTATAATGAGATTAGAAGGAGGAGAGTTTGAGCAAAGTCTGTTGGAAGGGACTGATCCGCCACCATTGTTGGCCCAGCACCAGACATCACACTATGTGGTTTATCAGCTGCACGGTACCACCAGGCTGCCACCTCTGCAGGGAGTACAACAGAGTTTGGCCGCCATGTCTTCACTTCACTCCACCCTCCATTCTCTCGTCGTCTGCACGGCACCATCGGATTATCCCTTCCGCAGGGAAGCCAACAAAGTTTGGCCATGGTGTCTCCGTTCTGCTCCACTCTTCGTTTACTCTTATTAGTACGTGCTAGGAGGGCAGATTGTGTTGCCTAGGGAATCGTGGAGAAGTAGATTCCGCACGTACCAACCATCCTGGAAGTGGTAACTGTCTCTCACCTCAAGCAAGCCTCTGTAATGCCATAACTTCTGTTAGGCTCTATTTTTCTCTAAGTTCCCTTTTCTCGAGAAATTCTCTCACATCAGTTCTTCAGTCAACTCAAAAATTATATTAGGACCTTCAGAGATCTGTTCATCAAGTCGTTGGGCTTTTGAACACCACAATGACTATTGGACAGTTAAAGTTGTGTCAGGTGTATTGTGACCCTTAGTCACAATAGTTCTGCTGAAAGTAAGTTGTCAGGAAGAGATAAGAAGAGAAGAATTTCGGAAATGCACTTAACGCCCTCTTTAAAGATCAAGGAAAATTCAAAGGAAACTTCATCGGAGAAAAAAAGCAGTAACTTTGTGTTCTATTTTTATTTTCTAGCCAAGACTGATTATCTAAATCTCTTTGTTTCATTTCTGTTCTGAGATTCAATGACAAAAGATATTATTAATAAGAAGAGGAAATTAGATATTTCAAGAAATTCTTGCAAATCTTTAGGTATACACATTAGTAAGTGTAACTGCCCATTTTCTGTGCATGTATCATGAATAGAAAAGCTTTTTATACAAACATCAGGAAGAAATGGATAAAATGAGTCATAAATACTATCAATCAGCAATAATGTGTCATTTTATTCAAATTACTTGCATTTTTACGTTAGTGCACTCTTTCTTTTACTGAACAAATTGTTCTATCAAGATGGTCAAAAATTTTCACAAAAAACAGCTTCTGCTATCTGGAAGTGAAAAGTCGATATATATTAATATGTGAAGAATGAAAAATGTAAAGCAAAAATCAGGGCAGCAGAAAATAGATTTGAATTATTGAAGTAGAACGTTTTTTAAGAGTCAACACCTTAAGGAGTGGTTTAAGGACTGTTTTCCAAAACACTTAGAAAACTGTAAGATATAGATACTGTTCATGTACATAAAGGTACAAGAAAAACAGTGTCTGCTTATTGTTTCTTCATTGACAGAGCTGATGCTCAATGAATCTGGGGGTCTCATTACTGACATTTATCACAGCCCAAGGGCCAAAGCCTCTGGTTTTGAGCTGGACCTCACCTACATTTGCTAAGTCTGCTGTGCAGGTGACCACCCCTGCCTTTCACGCAGACTTCCCAGCACATGTAGTCCTCTTCTGAAGGCACCGCTTCAGATTATGAAGTACAGACACACTGCACACTTTATACACCATAATCTTAAATGCTAATCTGGAACAGATCTCCAAATCTGAATAGGCATTGTCTATGTTTCAGATATAAATTTTGTTCAAAAGTAACCACATCACTGAAAGGAATATTCTTTTTAGGAATATTCTTTTTTTCTGCTCTGTAGGTTGCCTTACTTTGAAAAATAATTAAGCAAATGTAATTGAGAGGAACTCAGCAGCATTCAACAAAATTACAACTAAAGGAGACATACTATTTTTCTGTACATGTATTTGAAATGTGCATCTCAAAGGAGATGTTGACTTTTATCGTTTCGGGGCATCATCTAAAGATAATAAGATAATGCAAAGCAAACAGCCATTAACACTCAACATTTAGAGCTATTAAAATCTGGGAAACTTTCTATGCAAAGCTTCTTCACACAGAACACATAAAAACTGACATAAAAAAAGGGTGAGGTAAAAATCTAGCACATCATAAACCAAGCAGAAAATCTGTAAATTGTACTGAATCAAAAGCCACTAGCAATTGTTGGCTCAGCTATGTGATAAGAAAAATCAGATTTCAGGTCCTGTCCAAGCATATTGTGTCATGTAACCAATGAGGGCAGCATCTTTGAATGCATGATTAAGTAATAATTTACCTATAATGCTGTTAATTGAAGCCTTCAAATCAGAAAAAAAAAATGTTCGCTTTTTGACAACTGTCACTTCGGATCAAGTATGCATTTTTTTCCACTGAAAATGGGGCATACTCTAAAAAAGAAGCAATAATCAAAATCATGCACTAAGAAGAGGTATTGCTGCACAGAGATGACCAGTTATTGATCGGAACCTATACAGGGGTCCAATATTCATCATTTGTGATGAACTGATGCAGAAAAGCTGTGACGTACAGAAAAAAATATGTTTGCTAAAATTCATCCTAACTTCTGAGCTGTGTCTGAAGAGCACAGAGTGAGATTCCTGAGGGGTATATGGGTGCTCAGTCCTACACACAGACCCCAGTGCTATCCACAAGAGCCTAATCATAGAATCATAGTGGTTGTAAAAGACATTTAAGATCATCAAGTCCAACTGTAAACCCTTCGCCACCAAGCCAACTAAACCATCTCCCTAACCTTGCTGTAACCTCTTGGCTCCTCAGCTAAGGTTTCTAGGCTCTTAGGCTTCTCCCGCTTATTTTCCCCATGAATAAATTCCTGGTGATGGGGAAACCCATTGAAGCATCCAGGCTATGCATCTAATTCGCACTTCAGCCCTAAGAGGTCAGTAACAGAACTGCATGGTGCAGTCCATGCTATGGCACAGGAGGGAGGCCCAAGTGCCTTGCGCACTTACACGTTGGTGTAGTGTGCACCACTGCCCATTTGGGATATGGGAGAGCCGGGCTCCACGTTTCCCTTGAAATGGAAATTTTAATCTAAATTTTGCACCTCTTAGGAAAATGCCTTATGTAGCAAGCTACGAGATAAACACAACAGAGCAATTTCAACTGGAGGTGTTAAAATCTCACTCTGCAATGCCCCAGGGATGGAGGTGCTCATGGTTATCCAGTGAAGCAGGACATCTCTGTCATGCTGCTGCTCAGTTAGAGGAGATGGAGTCCTTTATATCCCAGATGATTTTTTATTCATTTATCTGGCAGAAAGCCTTAGGTTTCAGCCAGAAATGAAGGTCTATCTTTGTATAGGTGCCAGATGAGGGTTCTCTGCTATGAAACCTGAATGATGGAAAATGTTTCTCTTTGGCCTAGGAAGAAATATGTGGCTCAGCATTGCTTTCTCTGGCAAGAGCTTTGGCTTTCTTTTCTCCTTGAAATTTTCTATAGGGTCAAGCCTCCCTCTGCTCAGTCACAAGTTGAACAGGAGCCTATTCCTAGGCAGCCAACTCTCCTCATATATGACAAGAGAGTCCAGTCAAGGTGAATTCAGCGAAAAATGGCCTAAAACAGTGAATTAACAGTGCTGGCTTCCATCTCAGTGAGATCACCCCAAGACATTTTCAAGAGTCTCTGCCAAAACATGTCATCTAAAGTGATTTAGATTGCTAATGAAATGAATGCCAATGAGTATCGCACTTCCTCAGTCTATCAAAGAGATGGTTTCTAAGTGTATGTAAGGATAATGCATACTTTAAAAATATACATAAAATTTTGTAGCAGGGAAGGAGTCTGAATTTGACAAGCTCACCTCACATAAATAAATTTTCATTACTTTGATTTTTATTAACTTGGGTTTTTAAATATGAGTCTTAAAATGCTGGGAGAAGGGAATTCCAAAAACAATGTGCTTTCCCACATAGACAGCTATTTGAAAAATGATGATCACAAGGGGCTACAAAGTTTTTTCTATGATACCATTGTGCTTGATAAAAATCAAAAATTTGAGTCGAAATCTCTAATTCTGGCAGACATAAAGAATATCAAATGCTGACTAAGGAACACAGTCAATGCAAAATTCCTCCATTCCTCTCACATAAAATTAATAGACAAATTTGAATAGACATTCAAAGTTAATAAAAGCAGATTTTTTAAGCTGTACATGTAGTCTTACATTTGTATATGACAAAGCTGTCTGATCTATTTTCCTTGTTCGAGATGAGTGAAATAGGGGGGAGGAGGGAGGAACAAATTAAAAGCATGAATGCTAGGAATCAGCTTTATTATTCACATTCTAACTCTAAGCTGTTATTACTACCCCAAAATGAAAGACTGAAAAATCATTTCAAATTCCTGGCAAGCTATTTTTTAACACTATATGTGGCCAAAACCATATTAGTTTTAAAGGGGCAAGACTCCCACAGTCTGATATCTGCCTGCGTAGAGATGACTGTACTACTGCACAGGCATAAAGGTTTCACAATTTATTTACAGTTGGGTTGCACTGAAATTATATGTCAATTGCTCACGTATTCATATACAGCTGGAGCAAAGGAATTGCTGGTACTATTTACCAAAAGATGCATTTAATAAAAGAAAATGAAGATTTTGTGCTCTTGGCAGTGTATAAAGGTATTACAAGATTCTCCATGATTTACATTTACCAATATTTTGTTAATTGTTGTTCTACTTCTGACTTAGCTGGCTGCATCCAATTTCACGGTTGAATTCCTAACATAATTTCTGAGCTTTATTAGTAGTGATCTAGTTATTAAGAGCCATATGGTGAATTAAAAAAACAACAAAAAAACCCCACTAACTTGTTAAAAGAAAACCAGTCTATTAAGTCAATGGAAATTTCCTTTTGACTGTGGATCAAGCCCAGCATATAGGCCTGCAGTTATGCTGATAACTACCTACCTTCAAACTGCCTTCTTCCAGTACTGTCCTGGAAGCAGTTTCTTCCTGTTTCTTCCCTGCTACAATTTTTCAATCGTAGTATTAAAGAGGGCCATTCTATTTTGTTATTTTATTTATGATTTCTCCAGTTTCAAAGCAGACCTGTTATATTTCAAAATAATTCTCAGCAATTCATTTTCCCTCAAAAACCTCCCCACGAGATCCCACAGGTCTACCTATTGCCAACACTTTGAATCATTGCTTGTCCTTTAATCAACTTTCTTCCATTAAATCAATACCACTCCCAGCAGTATATATTTATTTTGTCATAAAGGGCATTGATATAGAAAAACAGTGACATTAAACAACCATGTTACTGCAGTGAAAAATGAACTTGTGTAGTAAAAAAATAGAGACATGAATTATATATTATACAAACCAGTATGTATTAAAGTCACATGAGTCTCATTTAGGATACTAGTATAGACATACATATTTTATTGTTCTAACTTAAATCCACTATGCTGGATTAATATCACTCACCCCTCTCTATAGCAGGAGACTCAGATTTTCAAATGCTCCTAACTAGATTTTTGGAGGATTTTACTGCAATGCCTAAGTGTATTGGCAATGAAAATTTCTGTGATCTGTAGAGTCATAAAAATGTCCTGTGGGAAGCAGAGGCCAGACCTTGAGAAAAAAAATTTTTGCCTGCCTAGGCTGAGCGATAAGGAGCACGGATGCAGATGCTCAGCCCGGTTCACAGGCAGACCCGCCCCGGAAACCTGTTGAAGCCGGTCGCTCGGCCGGGCTTGTAGCCAACTTAACCACGGACGTCCTCCAAACTAGCTTTGGAGGTCAAACACCCGGAAATGAGGAAGAAGAGGAGGAAGGCAGGACCCTCGAATTGAGGGCTGGGACCTCCGACTGGTACGCGCGCCTGCGCACCCAGGGGGGAGAGTTGCGCAACCAGAGGCGGAGTTTGTCTGCCCCCTGGGCTGCCTCCTGGGTCGTACTGACCCTACGTGTGTCACAGAAGGAGTGGTGGTGGGGGTGAGTGACACAATGCACTTCACTCATGGGAAAGAAATAGGAATAGGTTTTATTGGTAATGACAATGGTTTCACGAGATTCTATGGCAAGGTCACTTATTAGTTACTGCATGGAGGTTCAAGATACACACAGAATTATCAAGGACACCCTCCCTTTGGGTCACGAGGTTCAGATTGGACCCCCTTGCTTTCCAAACTCCTTCTGAGAGGAACCTGGGTGCGGCTGGATCCAGTCCTAGTCCCAGACCTGGTCAACGGTTTATGTCTAAGGGATTTGTGCACAGTTACAAAGTAAGGTTTACAAATTCAGAAAGAGAAAGGCGCACTATAGTCACTTACCACGAATCTGTAGTGGGAAGGATCTCTTAACCTCGAGGAGTATCCTTGAGAGGCGTCCCTGAGTCCCTGCTCAAGGGGAGATCCTGGCATGCAGCCCACTGCCATGCAAGGAGAGCTCAATGGGCTCTTGGGCTGTCCCTGTATTTATGGGATAAGATGATGATTGACTGATAGTCATTCTTTCAATTCAGAAATGACTGTTGGCTGGTGTACTCACAGTTGGCCTTATCTCTCCATCAGGAAAGGGCCATCAGGACTGTTATTGATGGTTAATGTCTGGGTGGGGGAAGAAATCAGGGAGGCAACTACCAGGATCAGATAATGTGGTAGTTAACACCTGAACAGGGATATGTGTGAGAAGTCAGGATGAGCTGGGGAAGGAGCATATCCATCACACTGTGCCAGGATGCACCAGGCATAAAGAGGACAGTGTGGAGAGAGTGGGGGGGGGGGGGGAGGAACTCCTAACTCTGAGGCCTATGCTGTCTCCGCGGGAGCCGGTCAGCAACTCTCTCTGAACTGCCAGCTCGAGAGGATGTTCGGATCCAGTATCCCGCCGGCAGGTATCACCTCGTGAGTAGTTATCCATACTTTTCTTCTTTTATGTGCTTTCACCTGAATAAATGCTCGATGTAGTCACCTCGTTCTGAAGTGGTTATTGCAGAATCCCGAGCCTATCCAGAACATAATTGGCGACGAGGATGGGATTTGGTAATTAAACAGTGGAACTCACTAGTGGAGTGCATAGCTAGGTGAGATCGGGCCACTGGATAGAAATCGTGTTTGTGCTATTTGTGTTTGTGGTCTTTATTGTGTGTGTGACATGCGGTGGTTCTTTTTCGAGAGAGCTGCAGGCAGCACTGGCGACTGTAGGGAGGCTGCGCCTCCGAGGGAATGCCCTGAATGGGGGCCAGAACCTTGGAATGTTCTATGGGACCGATGGGAGACCTGCACCCAGGTTTCTCCAGAACCATGGACCCAGAAGGACCCCATGGCGGTGTTACAGTATTGGGGTCCGTTTGTAGAGACTGACTGTACTAAGAACTCGGTCTGACTGGAACATGCCAGTCAGATGGGAGGTGCTCTGCTGTATGCATGTAAGATTCTAGCGGGGCAGCTAAAGGAGGAACAGGAGAGGAATCAGCTCCTCCAAGAGCAGTTACAGGCAGTCCGAGCCACCCAGGTGGTGCAGAGGCAGGCTCTGCTGGAGACGAATGATCAGAGGGAGTTGGATCAGGCAAGGAAGAAAACTGGGGCAGAAGGGGAGCCGCGTGCGGACTATTATCACCGACCCTGAATGGGACCTGGCGACTTGGGATGGGGATATTTGGGAATCAGACGAGGAAGTCCCCACACCAGAGGAGAAGGGCCCATCGCAGGACGAACCAAAAAGGCGAGCCGCCCCGGTAATGCAAAGGAAAGCTGTGCTGCCAGGGCCAGGACAAGTGGTGTGACAGGATGAACTAACCAATTTTACCCCCGAAGATATTAAGAATCTGCTAGCAAAATATAAACAACAACCCGGGGACAAACCACAGTGCTGGATGGTAAGATTAATGAAAGAAGGGGCCGATTCGGTGATAATTGACAATGTCGATGCCTCGAGGTTTTGGGGGTTAACTAATGACATGTATGTACAGTCCGCCCTGCGAAGCATGGACGGAAGCAGCAAGAGTCTCATTGCTGTGATAGCCGAGGGTCTCGCTTACCGCCACACTAATGACGGCGATTGGCCCCCATCCAGCCCCTCCCGTGTAACTATAGGACAAGCATGCCAGATGCTTAAGGCAGAGGCCATGAAGATTGCTATAGAATTGGGAAGTCCAGAGCTTTATCTACAACAGCTGTTGCTACCCCGGATGCAAAATAAGTTGTTGGAGGGCTGCCCAGGAGCGTGGCGCCCCTATCTCATTCCACTTCTGATGTCAGAACAAGGAAACCCTATTGAGAACGTAATTGAAAAGTTGCAACAGATAGGGGACCTTCCAGGATTGGCGTTAGAGGTGGATGGAAAAGGCGGCAATGAGAAAAGAGGGCTGAGTGGGAACGTGGGGTCGGAATCCAGGGAGCGAGCTCGGATCTTCCGTCTGCTTTTACAGAAGGGCGTTGATAGACAGGAAATTGATGGGAAACCAACAGAAGTATTATGCCAGCTAGCACGCCGACATAATGTCCGTGCGGTCCAAGCTGTGAAGCAACGCTCAGGAATAATGTCCAAGGCTGATAGATCACAGGTGTTGCACCCATGGGAGGATGTAAAGCAGACGGTGTTACAATTCAGACCGAAGGAAGAACTGGAACCAGTTTTTCTCCCTCAGGAGGGGCTTGGACGTCCAAAACAAGAATGGGGAGGCGGGGGGAGGGGCAAGCTCCAGTGTCCAAAGGGTTCCAATGTAACATCGCTCGCCGAGATGATCGATCGTTCATTACACGTGCCATTTATTGTTCGGAACAAAATAGACAAATGGTTCGTGCCTTGGTGGACACGGGAGCGGAGGTCACAGTAGTGCATGGGAACCCAGAAAAGTGCAAGGGGGAAGTAATTCCTGTTTGGGGTTTGAGTGACCAACCTGTCAAGGGAATTCATGCATTCTGGCGTGATTATTGCCGAATCCCAAGCCCATCTGGAACAGGGGTCCAAAACTGAACACAATACTTCAGATTCAGTCTTACTCCTAAATAGAGGAGAAGGATTGCGCCTCTCTGCCCACTGGCTATGCTTCTGTAAAACAGCCCACTACCCCAATTGCTGCCTTTGTTGCCGGGGCCTAACCCTAGCTCAGGTTCAGTTAATGTTGTTCTCCAAGACTCTAAGGGTCGTTTCTGCAAAGTTGCTTGCTACACAGTCAGACTGCAGCCTTAGTGTTGCTTAGGGTAACTTCACGGCAGGTGCAGGCCTTTGCATTCACTTTTGTTGGTCTTCATGAGGTTCCTGTCAGCCCATTCCTCTGGCCTGTCAAGGTCCCTCTGCACAGCCCTGTCCTCCAGTATATTCATTCCCATTCCTCCCCCCAAGACTGAGGTTTTTGGAAAACTTGCTGAGAGTGCACTCTGTCTCACTATGGATGTTGTTAATGAAGACATTAAACAGTACTGGCCCCAATACCGATCCTCCAGGGACACCACTAGTTACTGGCCACCAGCTGCACTGTGCACCTATCCCACAACCAACATAGTGTATGCATGTGTATCATTTGAACAGTTTGAAAATGTACATGAACACTGTGAATAACCTGTGTTTGTCCTGGAAAGAGAACAAAACCCCACCTGGTGTCTGGAAAACTGGATAAAGCGGTGCAGGACAGCTGCATCTAAGCTGAAGGGCTGGTACCATAATGACAGTGTGGGAGCAGATGTGAAGAAGTGTTGTTTGTAGTGCATGGAAGAGTGTGAGATTTCTTTATTCTGTCTCTTAAAGAGATCACTCTCGTTCTATCAGATAAGGATTTCTATTTTTCTTTTAAACAGTACTGTTGATTGCCAACAGGAAATATAAGAATTAAAGGTAATAACCAAAACTCAACCATATTGATGAGATTTCAATCTTAGAATAAGGAATAATGAGGGTGATGGATGCTACTTGCTGAAAAAAAAAGTCTAAAATGAGATGTCTACAGTATTGCATTTAATATTTTAACATCTGGCAACAATTTAAGATTATCAAACACTTTTGGCTAAAACATTTCCCTAGGCCTAAAATTTGGAATCAATAGTTTTGATTTTCAGCATTCTTCTGCTTGCTAAAAAACTGTCTTGTCAGCTCCTGAGTCTGGTACTGCATCCACTTAGCAAAGGTGAAGATCAGAGAGAGTTTTAACAATCCACCTAATGTGTATTTTTCACATTCAAGATGTAGAAATCTGTGCTACAGTGACGTCTGCAGAAAAGACCACCCAGGGATTCTAGATTTACATTACTATGTGTTCGTTTTCTTTCATTCATTATCTTTTAGTTTATTTTACTTTCTTTATACACTACTGGATAGGTTCTCATCTTTTTGCTAGATGGGCATACCTTCAGAGTGCTAGTGCCAATACACTTTTAACAAGTTTTCACAATGTTTATCAATGGAAGATGCTTTATCACAAAACAGAATGTGTATGAGTGTTCTTAGATGTTAATGGGGTGGTAAACATAGTGGTAATATATTTATTCATACTAGACTTGCTCATACTATCTCTAATGAATTCCGCTTTTCCCCAACTGCAAAGTTAAAACACATTTTAATGTACAAACAGATAAATTCAATTATATTCTCAATGTTGTTTTCTAGATAGATTTCAAAATAATGCTCTGTTTACCCCTAATATTTGCAGGGCACACTATGAAGCAAGTAACCTGTTCTGATTATACTCTGTGGCCACCAAAAACTCTGAAGATTATCGTATTTCTGCAGAGTACTGTCACGATTTGTTTTCTTTCACCACCAGTTCAGTGATGTTCTGGTTTCACTCCCAGAAGCCAACAAATGACTTACAGGATGTGCAAAAAAAGAAATGGGAGATAAGCTGGCCACAGCAAATGTGGAAGATAGGGAATGTGTGGGAGGGTAAGATTTGCTCTGAGTTAGAACAAATCTTTGGAAAACACATATTTGGAAATCTTACATGCTGGTTAGGCTGTGTTGCAGCTTCTGCTATGTCCTTATCAGCAGTATTTTTTGGTCATCTCTGAGGCTTTTGTACCCTCTCATAGTCATATTTCACCAGCCTACCATGGAGTTTAATTAGCTCTGTGGATAACACTTGCACATATTTTCCATGTTCATAAAAGTAATTTTTAGACATATAGGGCAATGCTATTATAACATGATAAAAAAATTACCACAGCATTTTTCAATTTGCACCAAGCATGCTAAAAGGATGCATGGGGCCAGGGATGAAAAGCACCCAGAATACCCATCTCTGATATCAACAGAAGGCAATCAAAAGGTTCTATTTGCTTTCAGTTCTCAAAGGAAATTGAATAAATTTCCTAAAAGAAGTCCATATATTTGTGACGGAAGCACAAGAGACACTGACTTCTCTCCTACTCCTTGTGCTTTATTGTTACTCTCATGACAGAGCAACTTGGCAGCCCTAAATAGAACATGACATGTTGTTATCTTCCTTCCCCTATCCTTTCATGTCCTTCAGGGAACCAAAATACAAATGCCTGATTTCAAGGAAATTATTCCATTGCTGGCACTTCTCTTCACCTTTCTTCTATTCACTGTTACTGTCACTTTTGCTCTTTTCATTGCTCCTTGGAAATGACTTCGGTATGTACCTATTACTATACCTATCATCCCCAAAATATCTGAGAGACCATCCTGGAAAAAAAAGAGGACAATAATTGCACTTGGCACAATGTATCTTATCACCTATCACAGCTGAAATTATAAGAAACTGTTTTAAGGCAGAAAAAAAATCTGCAAGTTCCAGATATCTAGTACGTCTGTCTTGCACAGGATTACTTGGAACAGGATGAGGGAGCAAGAAATGACCCAGAATAGCACCACAATAAACAATACACGACCTCCTTGGCAACAATGGATCTGAAACAGCTAGAGTAACTGGGACCCACGCAGATGGTGCTGTGCTCAGCGCTGCCTTCTGTAATAACACTGCCTACACCACGGAAGTTCACTCCAGATATGTCAGTTTTAGCCAACTATTAACAATGCCAAATATAAAATATTCATCTTGCCAAACTCCAAATCTAAGAGATGTCTTCTGTGAGACATCTTCATTTAGAATAATTCATCTCATAAGAGCCAAAAGCAATGTACTTGTAGTTCTTATAGATGATCAAACCTAATGGATTAATAAACTCACAGACATTATATTTCTAATTGGATTTTTTGTTCTGAGACATTGCATACAAATAAAAGAGATGAAAAGCCCAAAAACTCAGTTTCTTACTTGCTGGCTCATAGGTTATCTTTCCTCTAACCCAAAAAACTAAACCTTATTGCACAGGGACTAAGGACACATACTATCTTCATTTATTTTTACAATGGTCAGAAACATTTTTTTCCTTATACCACTGCCTAAAAGCTTTTTTTTCCCCTGATATTATGTGCCAGATGATGCATTTTCATCTGCTCTCTGGAGGACGTTTGTTTCTCTGTTTGGTAATTGATTAGTTAAATCAAGTGTTTAACTACTACATATAAATCGTGTCCATATTTTTTGTCTTGAAAAGGAGCTAGTAACAGAAGCAAAATCACTGAGATGGCCAACCTAGATTCAGAAGCATCTGGTGAATCTAATAAATGACTTCTTGCTACTGGAGAAAGGAAACCAGATGTGCCATTTATTCTCTTGATTTTTTTCACAGCATTCACCATTTCTGGCAAGAGACCAATATCTGAGATATAAGACCAAAAGCCCAAGTGAATAAAATTACCCAAGATCAGCAGAATAGTGATTGGTAAAATGAACCACAATGCGATTCCTTCATAAGGTTTTAAAACACACTTTTTTTTTCTTAATCTTTCATCAACATACAGCTATCAGCTAAACTGAGTGAAATACATTGGAGATACAGTGCTGACCCCAAATAAAGGTAAACATCTCTTGCAAAGATGACTTTGCATAGGATGAAGACAACTTGTAAGCAGAAAGGACACTGGTTGCCAGAGCAAAAAATTGAAAAATTGAAGCTTTGCAATAGCAATATAATCTCCTTTGATGAAGAATTCAGACACCAGCTGATCAGTTCAGATCAGACCATCCCTAATATTGCTGCCCCTCTTCTCTACTTAATGGGAAGATTGTCTGTTCCAGTGACAATGTCTTAGCACCAGTTAATCGTCACTCACCTCTTGGATAGACTATCTTAATAGGACATAAAACCTCTAATACTTAGAACAAAAGTAATTAATCTAAAATGCTGCAGGCATCTCCTAAACAATTCAGACTATGTTGGTGGTATAACAAGCATGACACATCTATTGTGTTCATTGACTTCACAGAGAAATCAAAATCAAATTCATAGAATGCCTGGGTCTAAAACTCGGAAATGACTAACTGTCCAGGATGAGGTCTACATTTACTACCCTTTGATACCTTGGAGCTTTTGGCAGAAAAGTTCAAAATTGTTCTCTACTTCAAAGCCAGGTCTCTCCCTTTAGAACCCCCACACCACACCAACAAAACAGGACACTCATTGCATATTTGGCTCCCTAAAGAAAATGTGAAGTAAATCCATAATGATGGTTATGGTTGGTATATAAATCAGTGGAGGTCTCAGATTTTGTGTTGACAATCACAATATGGAACCTATAAAGTGCAGAATAGTCACTTAATGTAAGAGAGAGAAAATTCCTAGCTAATGCAATGAGAATTATTGTCTATGGTCATATAAGCTTTTTAGTAACTGGAGTTCAGAAGCAGCCAACATTGGAGATGTGTTTTTCCCTGGACTTTGGGTTGCTGGGCACCATGATGCAGTATCAAGATCTTGGTAGGGTTCTGGAAAGGGGAAGATGATTCAAGTACCGGCTTCCCTTTCATATACAGGCTATTTTGAAGAATGACTTTAAATTTGGCATTTGGCATCTTCTTTAACTATTCCCTGTAGTTTTGTTCAATTGAATTTTGCTACTGTCCTTTCAGCAAGAACTACCTCAGCACTATATGCTGTCTTCAAGGTGGAGATGGAGGGAATCATACTGCAAATATGATATGTAAAGCTGGAGAATAGTAAGAAAAACAGTATCACCTGCAAATCGTTAAAAGAACATCCCTTATCTGGAGCTATTTTCAAGGGTAGGGCAAAATTTAATTTCTGTTCATATGTGAACTGGAAACTTTTAGACCACAGGCCAAAGATCATCTGAGTCACACTGTATAATCTAGATCATCTAATGGAGTTGGTAAATGTGGTTTTCATTCACATACAACATGTGATTTGTATAAATTGGGACATATGCAAGTATAATTAAAATATGTAAGGTACACAGATTAATTTAAAGTCACTTCAGGAAGCTTGATAGCCTGCTTAACTAGTACCTCTTGTTTCTGTTTCCTACGTTTCCTTGTTTGATCTGAACATTCCAGTGCTATCGTAAGTTCTTAAAGATATAGCTTGGATTCACAGAAGTGATGGAAACGTCATCATAGGCCAGAAATTAAGCCATCTGACTCTATGACCCACCACACCAATAAACGTACTGAATATGCAAGAGTGCAGGGTGCTGATGATTGCTGGTTAACCAAAAAAAAGTATAGATTCAATGAGATTTACAAATCATATTCTTCACAGACTATGTTCTAGAAAAGTTTTAATACTCTTATTCTTCCTTGCAAAAAAAAAAAAAAAAAAAAAAAAAAAGTGGGGGCAGACAAATCTGCTCAACAAAGAAACTGCATATCAAATTTTCAGAAGGCGTCCTAGAATGTACCACATTACGCTTATAGCTTAGACCCAGAAGTTATAAGGAAAAACAATTTCTGTTTCTATCTTGAAACATTTTTCTTTTGTGAACAGTGGACTTTGGAACAGTAGAAATTATTAAAAAGATTGCATATTCCCAGAGCAGTCAAGATGCAGTTGCTTAAAAATCCAATATCTTATTTTTAAAACAAAACAGTTTTCTTCACTGAACGATGTCACCATGTTATATGAACGACACCTGTGAATGAAAAATAACTCCCATGGATAGACATACTAAAGTCAGTGAGAGAACTGAATGCAAGTAAATTTTGAGAAAGAAATATTAAGCTTAACTCTTGATGTCATGCATCAAGACATAGTAATTTCCTGTTTAAAATAAAACTCATGCTAGTTCCAGTTCTGCTGCCATTGCCTAATTCAAATTCAAGTACAGGTCAGCTGAGGTAGCGATAGATATTAAGAACATATAACAGACATTTCTATACATTCATTGGTGTATACGTATATATATATGTGTATCATACATATCATATACAGCGGTATAAAATATTGTGTGAAAACAACCCTTTTACTTTTTGGTTTTGAACAAAAATATGTATGAAATAATACAACTGAACCAGAACAACAAAGTATATCCTGTTATCTACTCCAACACCTGTGCAGTGTTAGAATGGAGAATAGGATTTTGCTGTTAGTCAGGAAGTTTCCAGTAAAATCCTCATCCTTATTACTGCGGGTGGATTGGATTTATATCACAATGCACTTCAAGTTGCAATTTGAAAAAGCAACTATTCATGCTTGCTTATAATCACAGTTTATCAACGAAGGATTATTTAATATATTGCTACTAATGAAGTTGATACCAAAACACATACTATTGTTTTGAATGGATTAAGCTTTTTCATTTACAGTGACCTAAAGTGTCATTAATGAACAGTCATTTCACACAAATATTCCCTTGAAATAAATCGTAGATATTATACAGTTCAGAGGTATATCACTTGGGATTGGCACATATAGTGAGATACGTGTTGATGAGATTATGACAAAGTGCATTTCTCATAAATTACACCAACAATTACATGGTATTCTCCACTAGCATATTTTAGATTATATATATATATAAACAAAGTCTAGGTTCTAATATTTGTGTTCACAAAATATTACAGTTTATTGATAGTGGATTAATCTGAGCTTTGTGGAGATAATGTTTTATAGCACAATGAATTCCTCAAATCTACAGAGGAAATATTGCTTAGGAATTACTTGAGTATTTCAGGTAGTATCTTCAAATTTGCCTATTTTTCCTATGGTGCCCATAATTACTCCAGCAGTTTTCTCCCCACCTCCCCATAGCTAGTGCATATAAATTTGGGCCAAATAACAATGAAAAGACAAAACCAAACAGTTCTTCTTTCATAATAAGGCAAAACTTGCTCAGCTATAAACATATTGGAACCAGAAAATATTAATGGTTTTATTTTTTATATATTTTCTTCAATTTATTAATAATCTTTTATATATATTTATTTATGGCTTTGAGCAAAGACAAAAGAAAAAAAAATCTAACTCATCCCTGATCATACAGTTGTAAGAATCAGATCTATAGTCTTTCCAGCAGGAGTAAGATCCAACCTTTTTCATTAATACATTTCATCCTGTACAGATGTGAGATTCCATACTTATGGGCTTACTTATGTACAGAGAAAATAAGTCAGTTCTGAAACTAGCAATGGACCTTTATATTACAGGAATGTGAGTAATTTGTTTCTTAATCTAAGTATATACATTCATTCATACATACATATATATATATATACACACACATATATATTTTTTTACCCTGTACCATTTTTGTTGAATTAACATACAAATTCTAGATATTGTCCACTCTGTTACAAAGTCATTAAAAATTATTTATGGTTTCACTGAAAGACCATGCGAGTTAATATTTCTTTATAGTGCTTAAAATTAAAATATATATAAAAATATTTCGCTACTAACCCTTCTGCTATCAAATGTAAACCTTAAACAGTTTGAAAGATCAGAATATGATCTTAATTGACAGGATTTGTTAGTATTTAAGCAAAATAAGGGGTATTTTACTGATAAATAAATGGTCTTGCAGCGTAGCCATAATGTTCCAAACATTTTTAAACAATTGCTTCCTCATATAATATTCTGGGCCACTCAGATTAACAGCAGCAGCATGCTAATGGGTTAATTACATTGGTTTGTACTGGGAAGTAGGAGTCAGCAAAAACTGGTGATTTTTTTTAAAATTTTTATTTAATGTACCACTTCAATAAAAGGTGTAACAGGCAGCATGGGCTGGAGCTCTGTTAGCTTTAGAATATTTACTCGTCTGTCAAGTACATCTGGATTCACTGCATTACGTAGCCCGTGATGTGATTTAACTTTTCCATGCATCATTAAACTCAGCATTAATGGGAGAAGACGAATGCTTTTGCATTTATTTCCCTAACATGATTCAGTTGGGTGTTAAAGAACAGAATAAATGCTTACATCATAGCCATAATGCTGATTTTTCAATGAGTTAAATCATGACGCACTTAGTTTCAATCTCTATTTAATGTGACAAATCAGGCACAAATGATTATGAAAGGACTTCTTTTGTATATAAGATAATGTGAAGATTTGAGCAAAAAAAAAAAAAGTTCACAAAACGCTATGCTTTCACTCTGCTTTCTGTCACCATTTCCTTTCTGTTTTGAAGACATAAAAAAGAATAAACCTCATATCTATGGGCTATGTTTGAAACTACATGCCTTAGGATATACTATCCATTTAATTACGATATACACAGAGCAAATAGTGCATTTCCAGACAGACTTGGATGCTATATTATATATATATTTTTTAAATTAACACCACAGCCAACTACAAAACTACAGTGAAGACACGGAAAGCACCTGAAAGCCTAAAACAAGCTGTGATTTACAAATAATCCTTTACATGAAAAACCTCACTTCTAGCCTTAAACCAGAGATTCAATGTCAGCATTATAGGAATTTTAAGGTAGACACAATTAATTAATGCTTATTATTTTCTAAGATACCATAAAACCTTTTCCTACAATGGCTGACTGAACCTATTTTTATAGCCTTTTTTTTCAAAGCATGCATGGAATATTTTCAGATACTATTTAGGGCAAGGAGAAGAAAAGTGATGGTATTGGTGAAGTACAAGTGGTTTACAGGATCAAGCGTACAATTTTGCATAAAACATTGCATGTAAAAGTAACATTGTAGGTTTTAAGCCATTATATTACAATTTAAGAGTTGTGTTGTACTTAGCTTCAACAAATTTTAAAACTGTAAATTTTGAAGTGAAGAGCTGAACCTAAATTCCTAAACAAAGACCTTGCAATGGTACCCCACACAGCAGCTATTTTTGTTTGAGTCTAAAAAGTTATTTACAATGGCAATTATAGTCTTTGTAAAAGTCTTTAGCAATGCGAAGATTGAAGTCCACCCAGTTTTCTGAAACAACAGAATGGTTTACATGGTTGGAGATTACAATCCATCCAGAGCAGTGCTAGTGCCAGCCTTCGGACTGCAGATGCTTGCAGTATATTTATTTTTCAATCTAATCCTGAATGGAAAGCCTTAAAATATGAAATGCAATGGGAAACAACAACATAAGAAATTAATAGCAATGTGTACGAATAAATGAAAGGATGAAGGTTTCAAAATATCACTCAGTAAGTGCTGTTTTAGTTTGATCGATTATTTTTGTGTTTTGTTCTTGTTAGAAGCTTGCTATTGTGTTGAAAATTTCCCATGAAAACAGGAAACCTTTTTATAAACAGTGAAATCTGTTAGACTGGTTTTAAAGTTGACACATTAAAAATAAACAATAGTTCAGCAGAATTTCGACTCCTTTAATGGTTACGAGAAAGGAAGACATGAATTCAGATAGGTTTTCTTAACTCCTTTTCTGGATATATATATATATATTTTATATATATATATAAATATATATATAATTCTTACATTCGTTACATAGGGCAAAGCTGTCTAAAATTCGTAGTAGACTGCTGGGGTACATTAGGAAACAGGCTAAAAGAGTTCCTGGGATGATTCTCAGTTCATTATGAAGTCTGTTTTTTTTTTTTCTTTTTATTATTTCCACAGTTTCCAGGGATCATAAGTTTGATGCAAATCGCGGTTTGTCTCCCTCGGGATCTGTGCTTAAGACTGTGGAAGAATCCCTTGGCAGTGGGGCTGCGGGCGGCGTGGAGTCCCGGTTTGGCAGGATGGCTCCCGACGACATCTGGCGGAAGAGTGAGACCCGCTGGGGCACGGTGCTGCCGCGGGCGGTCAGGGCCACGCCAGGACCCCCCGGCGCAGGCTGCGGGAAGGAGAGGAGCGACTCGCCCATGCTGGGGTGAGACCTCGCCATCAGCGTGGAGATCTCGTGGGGCAGGGAAGGCTGCGAGGCAGACAGGGGCCGCACATCCCACGTCAGGTTGGTGTCGTGCAGGGTTTGCGTGCTCTTGTGCACCTCGCTCTTCTGCGACGAGCTGGGCTGCAGCAACGGCGGCTGTGGCCCCTGCTGCATGAGGGAGAGCTGCGACGCTGTCGGCAAGGCGTACTGGAAAGTTCGGCTTGCCAGCGAGCTCTGTACGGGCGGGCTGCAGACGGCCATGGTGTAGGAGCATGGCGAGAGGATGACAGCTTGCTGGGGGGTCTGTGTGCTCGGCGAATGCAGGTTCCCGTGGGAGAGGCTGGTGACCGTGTAGACGGGAGGAGACTGCGTTCTGAGGCGCGAAGATGACGACATCGCGGAGATGCTGGTGTTCAGTGTGGGCAGCTGCTGCAGGCTAACGGGCGTGATGGTCTGCACCATCTCTCTGTCGTGCTTCACGATCTGCTTCAAGATCTCATTCTCCTGGTTGTTGAAGACACCCATGTTGAGATCTTTCTGGAACTTCTGCAGGAGGATCAAATTCTTCTTGCCTTTACAAAGAAGCAGAAGGGTTAGAGAGCCCCAAACGCAGATTCTCACTCTGATTTAGCATCCTAGCTCCTACTAGAGGGATATCTCAGCAGCCTAAAAGCTAGGAAAACACCAAGCCAAGCACTGGGCACACAGCATAACCCAGCTTGGCACTGAGATCCTTGTGGCACCAATCATCCCAAGCGCGTGTTCCTTGACACAGAACAAGCTGAGCCGAGCCGAGGGGCCGCACGTGCAGCTCTCACCCACCAGCCCTCCTGCACATCTCCCTGCTGCGCTCTGCACCAGAGCTGCATGCGCTAACACCCTGTTCTTCACAGATACCTGAACTCTCGGGGCCTCTTCACTTATAGTGCACTTCTATTACTACAATTATTTAGAAAATGTAACCATGGCAATTTACTGAACAACAGGGTGGAAAAAGCAACTGGGCTCTGCATGTGTAACATCTTCCTTTCTCATTACAAAACTGTCCTAATTCCCTGCACACTAAACTGTTACATAAGTTATAAATACATCTGCCATTTAGCACATTCCCTGGAACTAATTATTAGACATTAGTAACCAGTGACCACTAGCTTGCAAGAAATCATCTTTTTAAAGTGCTGGAGAAGTAATATGAATTCACTGCTAATGTGATACCTGGCTGAACAATAAAGATTTGCTATAAACTGTATCCTGATGTTTTCTCAAAGGATGGTGTTTGCTTGATGATTCTTAGTATCTGCAAGATGCCAACACTTTTCTGTATCATCAGACACACAGGAATACAATTCCACATTTTTTTTTTTACATGAGACAGTTTATATCTTTTTTTTTTTGTCCTTGTGTAACTTTGTTATTGTAACCACAGCAGTTCAGATTGGATTACTGCTCCAAGAGTAGACTGGACTTGACTACTAATATTTTTTAAGTACGTAATTCCAGATAATTTTGAGAGACAAATTGTAAGAGTTTGAATAGTCTTGATTAGAAAACTTAGTTCATTGAAGGTACACAATCTCCACAATACCTATACAGAAATCTATTAAATATGAGAAATCTGCATATATATATATATTCAATTTATATATTTTCTACTAAAGTTACTTTTTCTGCTTAGCAGAGACAGCACATAGCAGTATCATGCAATTCTTTACGTATTCACTTAGAAGAAACTGCAAACACGTTTGTATCGAGAGTGATATGAGAAAATCCTTAAGTTAGCAGTGATCACAGCATACTCCATTATCCACAATGTGTACACTTCTGCCTAGCAAAATTCAAGTATTTTATCTAGTATGTCCTGTCAGAGGTATCCAGAACACCTGGTTGCACAAAGGCAGACTTTGATAATCCACTGTGTCACTCTGTGGTTCACTTGGATTTTTTTAGCCTGCTTTTCTGCAAGCAGATCTGAGTAGCTCCAGTGTGCAGTCGTCAATGCTAACAGTGCCCATGTTGTGAGGAAAATGAGAGCCCTGCTGCAAAGGATTAATTCACTTCAATAAACATGGATTTTATGTGTCCTGAGAAACATCACCTCTTCCCAGCATTACAGACATAATCTGTAAACTATTTATGTAGGAAAATGTCATCTACTTCTCACTAAACTGCATAAACCCTATGAAGTAGCAAAAGACATATGCAGTATTAATAAATAATATTAATTATTATCAAAGTATACAGAATAAACCTCTGAGGCCCATGAAGTATAAAATACTAAACATCTGAGGAGTAGGAGAGCTTTCTAAAATTCAGTTTTATATTATTTAAAAGTGATATTGCAGAATTTCTTCTTTGCACAAGTCATATTCATAGAACAACAGAACTTTTACTTTATTGTGACAGAAATGATTTTTTTAAGAAGGGTTTAAGGCATTTTATCTTTCAAATTAAGGAAAAGAAAAAAAATGGTTCTAAGGATTCCAGTTACAGAAAAAAATAATAATACCTATCCTGTCCAGTCTATCAATCGCCACTGTTTCAAAGGCCCTTCTCATCATGGGGTACTCTTCCAGAACCTCATTGAAGTTGTCCACGGAAAGGGAGTACAGGCGGCAGTATGTGTCAGCTCGGACGCTGGCAGTTCGACGGCCCTTGGTCAAAAGGCAAATCTCTGGGGAGGCAAAAATTCAGCACACACAGGAAACAAAGAAGTTAGTCAATCATGTGAAACTTAACAGCTAGGAAGTGACTCAGTGCTTACAAGTTATTATTCAGCACTCAGCGGCAATTTTTCTATTGCTGTTTAGGCAACACTGCAGGGACAATTCTGAAGGTGCTTGATTCTATTTTTGCTATTCTGGAAAAATAACCAATATATTTTGAGACTTGCTTATAGTTTTTCTCAGTCTAGACTCTGATTTTACCAAACTTCTTTTTTTTTCTTTAAGTTGTAAGAAATAATCTATCAGCTGTCAAACATGGTTTGCTGACCCAATTAACCCAAGTGATTCTCTTGATATTTGGAAATCATCAGCTGACATAAAAGACCAATTCATTTAATGGTCTACCAGAGTTACTAATCTAATACAATATAAAATGATACTTGAATATAAAAACTATTCTAAGAAAAAATACATTCAGCATGGAAGTGCCTCTCTCCTTGCTTTTTATGCCCTAGGTATTTTTAGAGAGCAAGTTGATCATTGTGGACATTTTTTCTCATTTGGCTAAACAACGCAACCCTTTAACCTCTGTCACAATAAACCCCATTTGACTGGTCTAGTAGACTTTCCCTGCAAGTGCTTCCAACTGGAATTCACCGTTGTGGAACACAGGTAACCAAGGCCAAATACAGAGTCCCCAAAAACCTGTCCCAATCTTGCAATTGATGATTCTTGAACCCACACAGAGATTTACTGAATAAAGTCCAAAATCAGCATCACATGCTTGTAAAAAAAATTAGGGTGGAATGAGAGATGCATGAATTCCTCTTAGGGAAGTTTTCCAGTTAAAGTATTCAGCATTCAAACATGTTATATAATTATTAGTCCTCTCATGTCTATAAAGTTAACAAGTGCACAGAATTGCTGATATGCAACCTTTAAAGTGCACGATTCTTTTCCTCACCTTCATCCTTCTTTTCAATGAAAAATTACATTAGTTAAGTGAGGTTTATTGTTGTCTGAAATAACGATGTTCAACACAATGTTATATAAGGTGAAGTTAGTTAGAAATATATTTCATCAAATATTTCAGTTAGCTAAAAGTGAAGCTGATTGCAGGAGACTTCACAATTAAAAGCAATTTGATTTTTTAAAAAATTGTCTATCCATGCCCTCTAAGAAGTAAAATAAAATATTTTCTTTCAGATCAAAATGGGTATTTTATTTAAACATTTAAGCTATTTTATATTAAATTATATAAAAAAAGAGTTAGATGCATTAGAAATGTTTGTTTAAATCCCATTTTCAAGTTTGGGATGAGAAAACACTGAGATACAAGAATTCTAGGGTTCAGACAGGGTGGGAAATAGTTTCCCTACCCAATTCTAGTGGCTATGTTCAGTAAGTTCATGTTTAGTCACAGCTCTTTAAGTAAGTACTAGGAATAGACTAGGAAACTGTCTCCTATACTGCTTGTATTATCTATCAGAAACTAATTCTCCAGGAAGTGTGGAAATATTTTTAATTAGCAAAATAATGAATTCTGCAGGCTTTACTTCAAATACAAAGTATTAGTATAGTGTTTTTTTTTTTTTTGGTACGTTCTTAACAAAATACATTTTTATTGAACTAGAATCTAAAGAACCCTGATGACTTTTGGTATCTCTTTTTTTGTTGACAGATTTCATCTGGAAAGTATCTTTGTCAAAACTCTGCAGATTTTGCATACCAAAGTTGCAGTTCTAAAATCCTCTGAAATCTAAAGAAATATTCTAATTAGCTTCTACAAGCTTTGAAGAAAGCTATGTGGAACATATATGCATTCTATGTACAATCTAACATGCATTTATCTCCCCATGATGTGTAGGTTCTTCCAGCTGAAATGAGAAAAGAGTAAATTTCATTCCCTCTACCTTGCATACTTGAATACAGGCTTGATAATTTTCTGCCCACAAGCTATCCTGAAGGCTTGGAGGTAAGATGCTTAAGTAAGAATGGATAAACCAAAGTATATCAATGGGGAACTGGAACTAATATGCAATATACTTAGAAACTCATACAGCTTTGGGAAGAAATTATAATGACCAAAGGCCACTGTACCCCACAAAACCTAATTCCCATGAAGCAGCTACAGACAGTTTATTGTAAAGAATAAGCCAGGCCGAACAGATTTTGGTACATTCTTCCTCCATTCCCTAAATCTGACTGACCCCCTGTTTCTTCGACTGAAAGCACTGCATTCTAGTTACAGAAAAGACCATTTTGCCCAAAGAAAGCAGTTAAATACAGCAAATGTCTGCTCCACTTCCTAAGACATTCTTTATATCTCATACACAATAAAGTTTTACAATTCATGGTTGAATTCATGAATAACTAGCTGGAAAATCTGTGCGACTAATAATGACCTCCTGATTTTCATCTTTCCTCATTTAAAATAGCTGCAGACAATACTAAAGACATACAGAGGTGTCTTTTGCTGTACTCAGCAAATAAAAGTACATGAGTCCACATGAAAAAACAATGCAGAAACTACTGGTTTCATCACTACTGTTCTGTTTCTGATTGTACTTTAGATGACTTCAGGAACAACAAGACTGGAAGGAAACCATTCTGGATTTTAACATGGGACTGTGGAATTTGTGGATGCTACTGCAGTAGATATCATTATTTTTCCCCTTTCTCCTGTTACTCTTTTTTAAGTAATGATACTTGAAATAATCACTGTTCTGAGAAACCTATTCTTCTGGTTGAAGAATACCTTTTAGGAATGGTTCTAAAACCTGTTTTAAAGTCCATGCAGTCAACAAGAGATGAAAACACATGAAATGTGTTTCTGACAATGTTTCTTGATGGATTTGAGTTTTATTATAGTCATCAATACATCATCTATATTGCTTTGATATACATACCAATTATATCATTTGTACTCTATGCTTGTTTTGCATGTTTTAGAGTTAACATGCTTGTTACTTATGCTCTACATTTTATTTCATGTCATCTTATTAGCTGTGTGCTTATAGCAGAAATTCTCAAGCATAAGAAAACAGATAATCTATAAAATCTCATTTACTTGGAGAGGAGAGCAAAAACACAGAAAGCCAAAGTATTTGTTCTATTCAAACATTTGTGTTCTGTTAAATAAATCAAAATATTTTTAACAAATAAATAAACAATAGACTTTATGAAGAGAAATGAGTAATGAAAGTATCCAAGATGTATTTAAAATAAGCCTTAGTGGCGTCAAATACACCAGGTGCCCTCAACAATTATGCTCTCCTTGATGTTAAATTGATTTGAATGGACTAGGAAATACAAACAATGGCACAGGAGTGGGCAGTGAAACACAAAGGCCATGAACTATTTTTGCACAGCTTGGACAAGCGACGCGTTTTATTAGGATAAAAAGAAAGTGGCTGTAGCATATTACTCACTAATATTCCCATCTGTGGTTGGCATGGTGCATTGACTTCATGCTGACTCTTTAAAAGTGTCAAACACTTTTATCTTTCCTTTCCATATCCTTTATCCTTATCCTTTATCCTTTCCTTTCCTTTATCATAAAAAAAGTTTTAAAAAATCACATGTACTTCCTTATGTCCAAGATACGTGAAAGCACTTAGAAAAAGATCTTTCTTTGCAATGTGGGTTTTAGTTAGTCTACAAATTGAATTATTGAGTTACTTCAAGTGGCATAATACCAGAAAATTCTGTATAAACACAGGTGGGAAAACAGATGGAGAACGGAAAAGGTAGTAGGGACAGAAGCCTTATCTTGTATCCTTTGTGGTAGAGGGGGATTTTGCCAGACTTCAGCAAGAACAGGATGAGACCTACAGTGAATAGTCAGACATTGCATTGGAGATGGAAATTTCTGTGATCTGTAGAGTCATAAAAATCTCCTGTGAGAAGAAGAGGCCAGACCTTGGGAAAGATGTTTGCCTGCCTAGGCTGAGCGATAAGGAGCACGGATACAGCTGCTCAGCCCGGTTCACAGGCAGTCCCCCTCGGAAACCTGTTGAAAGTGGCTGCTCGGCTGGGCTTGTAGCCAACTTAACCGCAGACATCCTCCAAACTAGCTTTGGAGGTCAAACACCCGGAAATGAGGAAGAAGAGGAGGAAGGCAGGACCCTCGAATTGAGGGCTGGGACCCCCGACTGGTATGTGTGCGTGCGCACCCAGGGGGGAGAGTTGCACAACTAGAGGCGGAGTTTGTCTGCCCCCCTCGCCCAGGGCTGCCTCCTGGGTCGTACTGACCCTATGTGCCAGGATGCACCGGGCATAAAGGTGGACAGTGCGGAGAGAGCAGGGGAGGGGAGGAGAAACTCCTCACTCTGAGGCCTACGCTGACTCTGTGGGAGCCGGTCAGCAACTCTCTCTCTCTTTTATCTGCCAGCTCGAGAGGATGTTCGGGCCCAGATCGGCAGGTATTACCTCGTGAGTAGTTATCCATACTTTGCTTCTTTTATATGCTTTCAGCTGAATAAATGCTCGATGTAGTCACCTCATTCTGGCATGATTATTGCCGAATCCCGAGCCCATCTGGAACAGACATCCATCCACCAGCAAGAAAGCAAAAGCAGTGACAACAAAGACCTGAATGTGTTCCCAGAAATTCTCCATTTGGAAGTTCTACTTAATGCTCACTGGTTGGAAAGCGGTGGATTTATTCCTTTTTTTTTCTCTTGGTAGGAGCCTCAGCCCCAATCTAACGCACCATTTAAGCACAAAATGCAGTTCTGCTCATGCTTAAGTGGATCGGGACTGCATGCTCAGATTATTTCTAATTCCACAGAGCTGGCGGCTGAAGGGGAAAGGAACATCATGCAACCAGTCCCGTACATCAATGTACTTTGCAGTAGCTTTGGGACAGCTTTAACCTTCATGCCAGCTCACAGTGGTAACAACCCAGCGAGTTATAAAATGGCATAACGCATCTATTCACATTTTTTTCCAAGTCAGAGCCTTGCATTCCCTGTAGGGGAGCGATGTGAACCCCTAGGGACCCCAGGACTGGGGCTGGGCACACGCAGAAGGGTGGCGGGTGGCAACCTGCCAGGGAAAAAGGCCTTTCCGAGGGGCCAGGAGGACGTGCAGAGCCACAGGCTGGTAGGAAGGGAAGACGGAAACAGAACATTTTGAGCCACAAACAGGCAGAACAGTTGTTTCACTGTTTGGGGCAGGAAGAGGCAGCTGTACAAAGAATGGTTTTGCAGGGAAAATACAGTTTTGATCACATTTTTAGAAGCTGGTTGCATTTTCTACTGAACTGCACCAAACTGTGGCCTTAATTCTGTACAACAAAAAGCAAGTAAGTGTGATAAAAAGAGAAAAGATTGTACTGTTTTACATACTTGTTGGGAATAAAACTGAGCTGGCACATTAACTTACAGATTTTGACACTATTGACTGAAAAAAGTGTCTGGGTCAGGAAGACAAGATCTTACTGCGATATTTAAGGAGCCCTAAGAGCCATATGCAGAACCAGCTGAGTAAGAGGAAGGAATTGTTAGAAAGACAAGAATTTTACTAAAATAAACTTATCTTCAGTAAGTGGGTATGACAACACTCTCATGTTTATTGCTGCTGTTAATCACGGGACATTTTGAATCATCAACATATATAATATTATTATGCAGTCATTCTGGTAACATACTACAGCAAAAATCAGAACTCATTGGTATCAGTGGTATCACACTAGTTTATAAAAGTGAATGCAAGTAATTAGTATTAGGCTCTAGCAATATTAAGCATATTTATTTCTGCTCTGAAAACCACAGTAAATGATGTACTCTGTGCTTCTCTATAAGTCACTAATATTCTTGTGCATCATCTGTAAAGGCTTCAAAACCTTTGCCTTTTATCAATTTGATATTTGTCTAGTGAGGAAAAGATAAACAATCTGTCGAGTCAGTCCTCCTAATATAAAAAGGTCTTTTAGTAATTTCTAATACAATCCTCTGGTACTCAGAGAAAAGATTTGATAAGATCAAAACCTAGCAATTTCCTCCCTACCATTTCCTACTCATTATGTACTACAATGCAGAATTTTGAGTATTGTAAACTCCAGATATTCAAAAAAAAAAAAGGGGGAACAAGATGACAAAATCAAATAATCCATAAACCATGGATGTCAGAACATCCTCAAAATACGATTGCTTACAGCTTTTCCCCTGCCTCCTGATTCTTCTCCTTCAGAGGAGCACTGAATTCAATTGTGTTCATCTCAGTTTTACAATTCAGTTTAGTTACAAACACACGTGTCATGAGGCTCCCTTTTTTGTCATTTGAAAGGGGAGCTGTATGCTCCCTTCTGCTCCCTCCCTAAGCGTATGTCCAACTTTCTGTCCTCTGCAGGTTTTCCTCCTGTTCACATGCTCCATTGCTCCCTGCACTTTTCTGTCTTTCCCATCAACCTCATGCCCACATTGCCCTGCACTCCTGCTTTCTCTGCTCCCAATTTTTTTGCATCTCTCACAACTTGACTTCTACCCAGAGTCCTCATCTCTCTATTTGACCCCAACCTGCTTCCTAGTCTCTTCTGACCTCCCCTATCTATGTCTCCTAGGTACTAACACAGACAACTTTCTCCTGACTCTCTCCTGACCCTCCTCATTCTCATTTTTATGTCTCGGCCTGTCCTACACAAGAAACTAAAAGTGAAGGTTATAATTTTCATTTTTCCATTTCAGGGTGGCCACCTTGTTTCACCTCAGCTGCAAACTCTTGTCAGTCTCAGTGGGAAATGTTCCATTCCCTCTTATTTATAAAGAGAAAAGATGTATTCACTGCTTTGCTGATGGTAGCACCAATTGATTGTTATTACTGAGGAAGTGGAGGCCACTTTAGAAAATAGAGGAGAAAAATGAAAGAAGTCATCTGAAATTCTCAAAGATCTTTAGGAAAACTGAATATTGCCATATTTGCTTGAAATACCAAGATGTGGAAATGCTGGTACCTATGGTTTACCCCATTTCACTTATATAGAAATAACTATATAACTGAACAATGTAGTGAAAATTACTAACATGTACTTCATTCCCCAACTCTTGCCCCTTCTCTAAAACCCAGACAAGCATGCCACAGTAGGACAAGGTCTGAAAGAAAGGGCACTGAAGAATAGAAGTTACAGTTTTTACAAGTTCTAGTAAAAGGCAAAGGAAACGACTTGCCTAAATCTTTATGAAACAATCCTTCCACTGATAAATGTCTACTCAATACACAATTTATGACAATTTCTTTAAAAGATTTTCTTGTGGTCATTACTGTGTTTAAAAGTAGTGTTACATAATCAAACCCAAATCACACTTTTTTTTCCCCTAATATATTTATCATACTTTACTATTCCAAAATTCAGGGGATATTATTTTTCAGTATCTTGACTTCAGATTTGATAGAGTATAGATTGGTCAGCATTTCTGCCTTACTCAAAGCAGTTTTCCCTGTTGCATACTTCGTATATCCATCAAAAGGTGGGAGGAAGACAGGGAAGGCCTAGCAAAAAGAATCATAACAGAAATTACTTTGAAATTCCTACTTGTAAATGTAATAAATTTGTGGGATGATCGTATCCTTCAATTAGCAGCATGAAAAAACTTGTTGGGATGAAAACCAGCATTGTACATTGTGCTGGGCTTAAAATGCTCCTGCATCTAAAGTTCAAGGTTAAGCGATGCTCTTCCCAAGGAACTAACATAATGTCACTGTGGCTGCTGCCTTGTACTTCTTCCATCCTCAGGAGAGAAGTCAGCATGCCCCTGTGGAGGCCCGCTTCGGAGACGGGAGACGGTAGTGCCAGATGCCTTGGTAGTGGACAGGTGACCACAAGGACGAATGTCTTATCAGCGAGGAGCAAAGCAGGAAAAGGAGGAGGACTACAACCGCATGTGGAATGTCTTGTCAGTAGATGAGGAACAAAGCAAGGAGAAGAAGATAACCACAACTGCACGGCTGGCAAGATGCTGACCGGTTGTAATTTTAGCAACACTTGTGTTAAGAGAGTATAAAAAGAAGTTGGTTTGAGAATAAAGTTGTCTCACTCTGCATCCCAGACTGAGTCCGTTCTTTCGCAAGGTGCAATAAGTGGTGCCCAACATGGGGCTCGAAGACTAGCTGTCTCTCCGGTTGCACTGCCCAGTTGAACTCCCGGGATTCACACTGAAAGGCAGTGTCCTTTGTGCGCACATCAACGCCTCTTGAAAAGAAAGAGGTAAGCGGCTGGGGACTATGGGGTTACACCTAACGAAGGAACAAAAAGATGTCTTAGAAATCTTTCTTAAGATCTTAAAACAACAGGGCAAGAAATTAGATGAGGAAGATCTACAAAAGGTTCTTGCGTGGGCATCTAAAAACGATCCTTCGGTGAACAGTAAGAATGTATTTGATCTGGAGAAGTGGGACCAAATTGGGGTCCGATTGTGGGACTGTGCCACTCGCGGTGATAAGGCTGCTTCTGGCCTGTTGCCACAATGGCAAGTTGTATTCGAAACATTTAAATCTCACAGTGGGTCACAGTCGAACACGAATGATGGGTTCGGGGCCCCTGCCATCTCCTCCGCGCCTCCATTACCTCAATCATGTCCTGATGAAAATCAGAAAAGAAAACCCGCTGCAAAAGCCTTTGCGGTACAGCCACCTGATGACCAGGACGATGATCCTTTTGACCCATGACCTGTTGACCCTGGAAAGGAGCCAGACCTATACTCCCCGAATCCGCATGATAAATGGGCCTCAGTGAAACAAGGAGCAAAACAGGCGGGGGATGTGGGGATGCTGAAAGCCTTCCCCGTTATCTATGCGCCGGACCAGAATCCGCGTTGGGAAGGTTTGTTGTATAATCTTATTAAGGACGTGCGGCGCACGATAACGGATCATGGCCTTGGCGTACCATACACCACCCATCTTATACAATCTCTTTGTGATACTTCGGTTTTTACTCCCCATGATTTTAAAACTTTGTTTCACCTCATTATGACTGATATGCAATATACGATGTGGGAGTCGAAAATGAGACAGCTTGCTCGAGCACAGGGGGAGGAAAACCAGCGGCTGTCGGGTGGGGGGGGGGAGGGGGGAAGGTCCCTTAAGGGCTGTTACTGTGGACATGCTAATGGGGGAGGGTGACCATAGTGCTACAACAACACAAGCAGGAATTCCCCCTGAGGGCCTGCAGCAAGTTAAGGCACTTGCTCTCCCCGCCCTTAAGGCCATCCCAGAGGCTGGTAAACAATGACAGCCTTTTGTTAGTATAAGGTAAGATGCGAATGAGCCATATATGAAGTTTTTAGATTGGCTTAATGAGGCTCTGGAGAAACAAATTGATAATGAACAAGCCCGAAGCTACATTTTTAAACAACTAGCAATTGAGAATGCCAACCCTGATTGCCAGAGAGTTTTGTGGCCACTAAAGGATCCTACTATTGATGACATGCTGAAAGCGTGCATTAATGTCGGCTCTAAACTGTATGAATGCTCTCTGATGGCCGAGGCATTTGCTACAATGTCTATGAAAAATCCATGTTTTGCTTGTGGTCAATTTGGGCATATCCGTAAATACTGTCCAAAAATGCAAGCAAACAGAGGAGGAGCGCCCGGAATATGTCCGCGCTGTCACAAAGGACAACACTATGCTAATCAGTGTCGATCAGAATTTGATAAGGAAGGTCGACCGCTGACCCCTTCGGGACACTTCAAGCAGAGCGCGACGAGGGGTCGTGCCATGACAGCAAATCGCCCCTCAGAGTGGCCTCAGCGGGAAGCAGCCGCCACCTGTGCGCCAGCACAGGTGGCAGCCCTGGGGTGGACTTGGCCACCACAATAGAAGTGCTAATTACTGATACCTCAGTTGTGCTAATTCCAACTAGCATCCGTGGCCCCCTGGGGCAAGGAATGGCAGCATTGTTGATTGGGCGATCTTCGACAAGAAGACAACGGCTATTTGTGCTACCTAGAGTTATGGATGCAGATTTCAAAGGAGAAATTAAGATAATGGTATGGACTCCGATACCACCATGTACTGTGCCAGCGGGGAGCCGAATAGCACAATTAGTATACTTTTTACCACAGACACCAAATGCTGCAAACACTAAACGCGGCATAGGCTCTTTTGGGTCCACAGGACAACCTGAGATTTTCTGGACTCAACAGATAACTACGAATCGCACACAGATATCCTGTACGCTACAAGCAGGAATGATAAAGTTTAATGCACAAGGAATTTTATATAGCGGAGCGGTCGTTACAGTCATCGCCGCCTCGCAATGGCCCAACAGTTTACCCCTAATGAATGCACATACATCGCATTCGGGAATTTGTGGGCAGAGTACCCCAATGCAAAGCGAAAGACTGATGAATATTATTGGCCCAGAAGGGAGAACCGCAACCATTAGACCATTTATATGGCCTGGATCCATCACCTTGTGGGGGAGAGACTGTTTGAGTCAATGGGGCATGCAGTTATGTACGGATTTTTCTTAGGGGCCACTATCCAGCAGCAGGTCCCACCCTTGATCTGGAAAACGGACAAGGCGGTGTGGGTAGATCAGTGGCCCCTTCCACGAAATAAACTGCTGCAGTTACACAAGTTAGTAGAGAAACAATTGCACGCTGGACATATAGTTCCTACTACAAGCCCATGGAACACACCAGTTTTTGTAATTCAAAAGAAAAATAATTCCTGGAGACTGTTACATGACCTCAGGAAAATCAATGAGGTCATCGAAGATATGGGAGCCTTACAGCCCGGACTCCCTTCTCCAGCAATGTTACCTCAAACATGGACTTTGATAGTAATTGATTTGAAAGACTGTTTCTTTACTATTCCACTTGCACTGCAGGATGCACCTCGGTTTGCATTTTCTGTACCTTCTATCAATGCTATGGAACCCCATAACAGATATCATTGGAGAGTTTTGCCACAAGGCGTGAAAAATAGTCCTACATTATGTCAACAATTTGTGGCAGCAGTCTTAAGCCCAGTACGCAAGTATTTTGATAACGTCCTCATCTATCACTATATGGATGACATTCATTGCTGCAGAGCAAAAGAAACGGCACAAGAGGCTCTGCGTCGGGTTACGTGAGCAGCATCGGCTGAAGGACTGAAAATTGCAGAAGATAAAGTACAGGAAACTCTGCCTTGGCGATATTTAGGATGGAGAATTTCTGATCATCAAATTCGACCACAATCGCTGACCTTAAATACAGACATAAAGACTTTAAACAGTCTTCAAAAACTTTGGGGAACTATTAATTGGATCCGTCCCTCCTTAGGGATTTCCACAGAAGAATTACATCCTCTATTTAAGCTTTTAGAAGGGGACATGAGTTTGACATCCCCGAGGAAGCTTACTCCTCCCGCGCAAGCTGCGCTTGACAAATTTGTGGACAAACTAACCACTCAGACTGTTCACAGACAAAAGCAGAATCATCCTATCAGTCTTTTTGTTTTTTATTCTAGCTTCCAATCTTATGGCCTCTTAGCACAATGGATACCACAGGATGCATGTCCATTAATAATCTTAGAATGGGTGTTTCTACCTCATAATTTTGGCAAAGCTGTCACCACCGCTATTGATATGATTGCGATGGTTATTCAAAAAGGAAGAGCGTTTGATGTTTCTAGATGGCACAGAGCCTGATATTATTTCTTTACCACTCAGTACAAAACAATTAACCTTTTTGACTCACCAGTCTTTTGTTTTACAGTGTGCCTTGGCAGATTATCCAGGACAAATAAGTATCCACTTTCCAGGACATACAATTATACAGTCTTTCAACTCTCTTTCTCTATTACCTGTTTCCCATTTGAGCCTTACGCCAACACCTGATGCTCTTACAGTATTTACTGACAGCTCAGGTAGGACAGGTTGTGCAGTTGTAGTTTGGAAAAATGGCGAAGGGCACTGGGAGAGTGACATACATGTCATCACAGGCTCACCGCAAATAGTGGAATTATCAGCAGTCGTCCGCGTCTTTACACGATGGCCCTCTGCAGTTAACATTATAACAGACTCTGCCTATGTTGCAGGGTTAGTCCCTAGGTTAGAACACTCCTTTTTAAAAGAGGTTTCAAACGAGACCCTCTTTGAGCTTCTCTGGAAGCTTAGATGGCTATTAAACAGAAGGATTTATCCATACTTTATCCAACATGTACGCTCGCACACCTCGACCTATTAGTGAAGGTAACGCTCAAGCAGATAGCCTTGCAGGGGCTGTAGTTCTGCCGGATCGCTTTGCACAAGCACGTTTGTCGCATGACTTTTATCACCAAAATGCAAAAGCGTTACAGAGGTCGTTCCAATTGACTCAGGAACAAGCTAGACAAATCATACAGTCTTGCCCAGACTGCCAGCACATTTTACCAGTACCATCCATCGGAGTAAACCCTCACAATCTTTCGGCGCTTGAAATTTTGCAATCAGATGTAATGCACATCCCTGAATTTGGCAGATTTAAATATGTACATGTTTCTGTTGATACCTTCTCGTCTTGTATTTATGCCTCAGCACGTACGTCAAGACGATGGTTTCACTATTTTTGGGAATCTTTTTGGGAATTTAGGATTAGCCGCGTGGATTAAGGGAATATTGCAAATAAGTTTGATGTGCTTGATAATCTTTGTTTGCCTTTTAATTTGTATCCCATGTTTGTTAAAAGCAGTCCAATGTTTAATAGACCGTGCCTTGAAACAAGCATTCTTTATAAATAAAGAAGGGGGAGGTGTGGGGGTCTCAAGGACAAACTCGAGAGTGTTGGTGGAGAGACCTTGGGAAAAGGACAGTGTTATGCTTGTTGGAATCAAACCATGGGAGTAAACGTGACAAACTAAACAATCTTTTGCTTAGCCATATTAACACAAAGTTTCGAATTATTGTATTAACTGTATTTTGTTCATTTGTACTACCCGTATTTTGTACTAACTGTATTTTTTTATTGTTAGTGTATCATCATCTGCTTTATTTCTTATTATGTGTTCAACAATTGATTGATTGATCATTTAACTAAGTCATGACTATTCAACTAAAAACAAATACAGAAGGGGGAGATGTGGAGGCCCGCTTTGGAGACGGTAGTGCCGGATGCCTTGGTAGTGGACGGTTGACCCCAAGGACGAATGTCTTATCAGCAAGGAGCAAAGCAGGAAAAGGAGGAGGACTACAACCGCATGTGGAATGTCTTATCAGCAGATAAGGAACAAAGCAAAGAAGATAACCACAACTGCACGGCTGGCAAGATGCTGACCGGTTGTAATTTTAGCAACACTTGTGTTAAGAGAGTATAAAAAGAAGTTGGTTTGAGAATAAAGTTGTCTCACTCTGCATCCCAGACTGAGTCCGTTCTTTCGCAAGGTGCAACATGCCCCGATGAGGAAAGGGGCTGATGGCAGTCAAGCCCTGACCTCTGAAAGCTGCCTAGAGGCACTACCCTGTGTTTCCCTCAAAGTCAACTGTGTGCACTTTGGCTGGTACTGACGATGCTCTTTATACGATGCTCCTTGACTAAACTGGTCAGGAAGCTCCCCTTAGACTCTGATACATGGTTCTCTGGAGATAATTTTTTTTTTTTAAGGATTTTTTTTTCTTTGATAAACTGAATCTTTTCAATTAGCAGTTATTAGATGTGTAACTTGTTTCTTCTCTTTTCAGCTGCAATATTTTGGGCACTTTTCAGATGCATTTGTCCTCGTTTTTACACCCTGTGTCCCTATGGTTTGCATGAGTAAAGCTCCTTTGGTACACAGTGTAATAAGTTCCTGTGGTGTCGGGATATTGCAAATGGCTTATTTTTATATGCATTTGGTTAAGAAGGGTAGCAGATGAACAGGATGATCTGAGCAGTCGTTTGGACTGTAACAACAGGCTGACAGTTATGTAAAATACTTTCATGGGGCAATATCATCTGATCCTCTGCTGGTTCAGAAGAGTATTATAGCCAGATTCAGAACACAGGCACTTGCAAACTCATTTTCATAAACTGAGGCACTGCTAAGCATAGAGGGAACAAAGACCAAGGTCGCTCTGTTTCTTCATCCTCAGCATTTATCTTCTCTTTCTCCTTAATCTCCTCTCTTCAGCATCTACAGTTTAAGTCCATGGGATAAGCACAAGACTCATTTATCAAAATGCTTCTGCAAATACTGGTGCAAATCACCTTGCAAAGGCTACTATGAAATGACAAGGCCTGTTGGCCAGATCACCAGGAGTTTTTTTCAGTATATTATTCTAAAGTGGGATTAGTCGAGTAACTCTACAGCCCAATTCAAACACTAACTGAGCCCGATTCACTTTTCTAAGCTCTCCACTTCAGTGTACCAGTTAAATGCCACTGATTAGGCTTTCAATTTAACATTTTCTAAAAGGCTTTGGACTCAATTCTGAGATGATTCATGCTATTCAACAAAAATTAACAAAAAAAATCAGCTAACTGTAACTGTCATGGGCTGTACACACAAATGTTCGATCAGCTTCTGGAAACCAGCCGTGCTGCTACACCAAGATGCAGACACCTGTTCTGCTTTGCAAAGATAATTTACAATCACAGGAACATGATTTTCATATTGGTCAATTGCTATATGTAAAAAAATATATATATCCAAATATGAATATTCAGATACCTTCATCTAAATGAAAATCTATTTTTCATTAGGATTAAATTCATTAGGATGAATTTAATTTCTACTAAAATTCATGTCTGTTTCTCATTATTATGCCTGTGTCAAAGAGCTATCTAGTCAAAGAGGGAGTCCACATTCTTTACTTTCTTATACTGGAAGGCTAATCAATGCTGCATGCTAAAATTCAGCAAAAATGCACTAATAATAGTCTGAAATATTCATGAAGAATATCAAAATATCCCATATAAATAATGGTCTTTTATCCACTTTCTATTTTTGCAATTATTATAATGATTTTTACCTTTTAGAAGTGCTTTATATTCATGACTAAAAATTGTTATCCATTTTTAAAGATGAATCCTGTTTATTTTACCTTTAAATAGTTGCAAAATTACTGTGCAAATTATTATATTTTTAGCAAAATGCAGTCTGTTAAATAATAGCAATCTTAATTCAAAGTCACTCCAAAATTCAGGACAATTTAACTGAAGGCAATATTTCAAGAAGGTTATCTATATCTTCAATAGCTATCCTTTCAATAGCAAGCGAACTCGAAGTGTCTTATTCAGAGATACTTAATGCACTCTTCCCTGCCTTTGGAATTACCCGGGCAACAGACATTCAGACTTATTCTAATGTCTCTATATGTCTGATATTTGAGTATTTTTTATTCTAGTGCATTCACTTCAATGTTATCATTCATTTTCTTCCTACTTACCTCCAAAGTAGGAGCCATCTGTCAGCTTCAACTCCTTGTTGGATTTGGTGATGACTCCAGCGACACCATGCTGAATGAAATACATCTTTTTACCCACAGCCCCTTCTCGAATAATATAATCGCCAGGCTGGAACACTTCAAATCGCAACTTGCTCAACATGGCAGTCACAAAATTTGGGTCTGCATTAGCAAAGAGAGGCATTGTAGCAACCAGCTTGCGACAGTTGAAGTTCACAATCTCCTAATTGGGAAGGAAACAAAATGATAAGAATAGTCAGCAAATAAATTCATTTTATGATGGTCAATGATGGCTTTTTCCATAAAGTATTTTTATGCATTTATTGGATTTTTCTGTTTTCATTTTTTTTGCCTAACATTCAGTCTTCTCATTAAATTTTCATCTCTGTTTCCAGTGAAGTGATTGAAACAATAGTGTAGTAATGATTTATTTTAATAAGGTCAAATGTTGTCTTTTTAGGTGATTGTCACAGGTTATTTATTATTCTCCTTGCCTTTCAAGAAAAAAGTGACAGAAAGATAAAAATTTAATAGGAATTACACTGGCTGCCACACGGAAAAGAATATGGATAAGATTGGTCTGCAGTAGATCTATTTATTAAGTGACAAAAGTTATCCCAATAGAAAGTTTGTGTTTTTAAATATTACACCAATAACATCTTTCTGATGTTGCTGCAAACACCACTGAAAGTGCAGTGATAACATAAATGCACATCATATTTGGCTGTGGAGCCATTGAAATCAACAGGGGTCTTCTGAGTAGACTTGCTGCTTGTTTTCTGTTCCTGAAAGTGAAAAAGCTCCCTCTTGCACCTAGGAGGCAGAGAAAGGAAATCGCTAACAAAAAGAAAAAAGGAGCTCAAATGGGAGAGAAGCTGCTGAATAAGCACTGAAAAGGCAGGTAGAGTGAAAGGCTCAACTAGCCATGATCAGAAAGAAAGAAAAACAAAACTAGGTGGAGTATCACTGAGATGAAGAGAATGTGAGGAAAACAAAAAGAGGAAATGCAATGGATCTAGAAGAATCCACAAAGGAGACAGCAAGGTTGACTTCAAAGAAGAGACTGAGAAACTCAAGTTCCTGAAAGAGTGAGAGCACAGGAGCTGGGCAACAGGTGTTTAGAATAAAAATGAAAAGTGGAGCAGATGAAGAAAAAAAAAAAGGAAATAGGAAAAAATCAGAGAAGTTATTAGTAACATTTTAATAACTTCATAGCAGAGCACAGAGGTGAGAATGCAGGCTTCCACACAGACCCATCCAAAAGAAGGAGAGGAATTGCTCTCTTCTGAGGAAACACAGCAAAATACCCACCATACTCTACTGCTATACAATCTATATCGAGATCCATTCATGTATATATATATGTAATCCACTCAGTCCGAGTTGTCTAAAGAAACTACAAGCATAGCTGCATATCCACCCTACTGTGGTAATTAGTTTTCTGTGCAAGTTTATGCTAAAGTACAAACTTTCCTTATTTAAGATGTTAGAAGGTGGAAAATTACTGAGGGAGAGGAAATGTGTCATTTTTAAATGCTTTGTTTTTCTATAGTGTTCTTTTATTTAAATACAAGACCATTCAGAGCAAGCAAAAAACATTTCTGTGAGTCTTAATCATGGGCAGTGCCGTAATTTCAAGTTCTTGTATATTACTTTAAATAGCATCTAAGGGAAAAAGAAACAGCAAAGATTATTAAGAATGTTTTATGTGATTCAGAAAGCACTGGGAGAAGCAGTTTGGTGTTTTAAAACAAAGGTAACAGTAGAAGAAACTATCAAAATATAAGTTGACTTTTTTCTGCGCAAAGAAAAATTTTTCACTCATATTTTCTTTAATTCTTTGGAGTCAGATTGCAAATTCTTTGGAGTCAGATTGCAACCAGCTTATGCTCTAGAAAATGATTTATTAATTAGAACAAATAATAAAGCTTTTTTTCTTCACTTCTACAACAAGAAAACACTAAGTGAACCCTTAGGAAAGGATTAGGAAAACATTATATTGCTAAAGTGGTTAAAGGGAAAGAATGATTCAGACCTAAATGGAGCAAGTGTTGATCTAGTTCAAATATTGATCCATTACATAAGAACTAAATCGGAGGTGCTACGGTCTGCTTTATGTAAGAGATTAAGTTAGGTAATTACACTGTCTCCCTCTATCTTTAGTACTCATCTTGGGCTTCCTGGCCATTTTCTCCAGGTGATATTAAATCATCAAAAATTATCATTTTGCATGGCTTCAGTATACCTGCCATTTTTGGATGACTGCACCAGCATGTCTCAAGATGTCACATTTAGAGGCAGCCACCAGGCTGCTTTGGCTGTAACCAGGCTGTGACCAGCACGGAGCCTGGTGCAACACAGTGCGAGGGAGCTGGAGGGAAGGCAACTGTGGCCAGGAACCAGGCACGGTGCTCCAGCTCAGGGCAGTGCTCACACTGGGCTGCCCCACAGACAGGGATGGAAAAAATAGACAAAGTTCTTGAAAGACTTGTGTGCCTGAAAGGTTGTCCACTATTCCAGTTAGTCAAATAAAAGCCACTGCTTCCATTGACAAACCATGTCCTTATATGTTGGCCATCAAAGTCTATATGGCTACATGAAAATAACTTCATTAGGTCATTTCTACATAGTACTGTCAAAATCTGGTGCATTTTTTTCACTGAGCATTTCCTGGGAGAGGAGAAAGAATGGAAAAGAAACTGAGGCAGTCTTAATTTCCTGGTCACTAAAAGGAATAACTCATCTTATTGAGAAAGCTATTTCATCTCTTAGCAATAAATCATAATGGAAAAAATACTGAGAAAGTAATTAAGGGAGAACTATGGGAAAAAAAGCATGATATTGAGGGATTTGGGGGTATATGAGCAGATTAAATATATTTAAACTGTTTTTTAAGGAGTCATACACTGTATGTGGTCTTGCTTCCCTGTAAGTTTTTAATCCATTGGTCAATTATGGTCAAATTTGTCAGAAAGGAGGCATTTCACAGATCCTAAGTTCAACAAGTTTTACAATAGGCAAAAGAGCGTTACAATAGGTTTGATAATAGGCAGTCGGGAGGACTAGGATTAGTATCCTTATTGAGGGAATGACTATATAGCTCACAACTTGTTTAAAGCCAGAAAATCCATATGGAGCAATATTCTTAATTTTGGTGCACTTGAAATTGTTTATTCAATTTGCATTGTTACATTGCATTTAATCATCTATACAGAATCTACCACTTAAAAACATTTTGCTCATTCAGATAAGTAAAAGTAACATATGCACATATTTCTTTTGAACATGGCATTTTCATGACTTTTTCATTTTTCAGCTGCATTAATCTTTTTCTAGAGTTCTCTTCAGGGAAATACAGCCTAGTGCTTCATTGTGGCCATGCTGGAACAAGGGCACTTTTAACATGGAGACCTTGCTTGGACTTCACTTACAGTAGGTTACTCTATGTGCTTGGATACCATAATTTATGCCTAGAGGTACACTGAGAAACACAATTCTCTTTTCTTCAGGATTTTTATATTTTGATGCTTGGTTAACATAGCTGGATATTGCAGATCAAGGCACATAGCTACCCTCTGGCTATATCTTAGAAGCCCAAGAACCTCTGATCTGAGGTAACCTACATGCATGTTTCACCGACAGACAAAGCACAAATCCTGAAAATACAGTGATCTCCAGGGCAAAGGCCATCCACATAATCTTGCATGCCTTGAAAACCACTTGGCAGCTTGTGTATTTACATTTCAAAGCACTGAGGTCCCCAAGACCTTCAGAAAACCATACATCAGCTGTGAGATTAACTGACTTAAGCAGTCAAAAAGAAGGGGGGAATAAATATGCTTTCCAGCTAAATGCTTAATTAAATCTGCAGCTTGGATTCTGTCAAAATTGAGTTGAAACTGCTCTTTTTCTTTTTCTGTCCTGATCTCTTCACCACAACTTGAGACTGCCTTAAAAAGTGCATATGGTAGTATTGCTGTTTCCTAAGAGAAAGTAATCTTTTTATGCATTTGCAAGCGGAAGGGATATAGGTTTGATCAATTATTTTCTTGGCTTCTTTGATTAAATGTTGGGCCTTCTGTATACTTTTCTATCATTCCCTACTATACTAGAATTTTATATTCAATGCCTTATGTGCATTTTTTATGCTTCAGAATTATTATTACATTAAATTCAAATGCAGACAGGATAATCCTTTTGAGAATATATGGTTCAACCAAACCTCCAATAAAGTCAGTCTGATGAAGGATATCCATTTTTTCTTGGTTTGTTAATTGATTTAATTGAGGTTATGGGAGAGCAGTTCTGAGCATCTTATGCTTCTGTGGGTCTTTTAAATATATATAGAAAATTAAACAAGAGAGAAAGAAAGAGAGAAAGAGAGAAGGAGAGAAAGAGAGAAAGAGAGAAAGGGAGAAAGAGAGAGAGAAAGAGAGAAAGAGAAAAAGAAAGAGTGAAAGAAAGAGAGAAAGAGAAAAAGAAAGACAAAGACAAAGAAAGAGAGAGAGAAAAATAAAGAAAGAAAAAGAGAGAAAGAGAGAGAAAGAAAGAAAGAGAGAAAGAGAGAAAGAGAGAGAGAGAGAAAGGGAGAAAGAAAGAGAGAAGGAGAGAAAGAGAGAAAGGGAGAAAGAGAGAGAGAAAGAGAGAAAGAGAAAAAGAAAGAGAGAAAGAAAGAAAGAGAAAAAGAAAGAAAAAGAAAGACAAAGAGAAAAAGAGAAAGAAAAATAAAGAAAGAAAAGAGAGAAAGAGAGAAAGAAAGAGAAAAAGAGAGAGAGAGAGAAAGAGAGAGAGAAAGGGAGAAAGGGAGAAAGAAAGAAAGAAAGAAAGAAAGAAAGAAAGAAAGAAAGAAAGAAAGAAAGAAAGAAAGAAAGAAAGAAAGAAAGAAAGAAAGAGAGAAAGAGAGAGAGAGAGAGAGAGAGAGAGAGAAAGAAAGGGAGAAAGAAAGAAAGAAAGAGAGAAAGAGAGAAAGAAAGAGAGAGAGAGAGAAAGAGAAAAAGAGAGAGAGAGAGAAAGAAAGGGAGAAAGAAAGAAAGAAAGAAAGAAAGAAAGAAAGAAAGAAAGAAAGAAAGAAAGAGAGAAAGAGAGAGAGAAAGAGAGAAAGAGAGAAAGAAAGAAAGAAAGAAAGAGAGAAAGAATTCTGAATCCAGCCTTCGTCACTGGTTTATTATGTGAACAGGGACACATTAATTATGAAACCATATTAATTGCCTTCTGAATGAGACTGCTGAAAAGACTGTAGATATGTAGACACAAACATTATGTATGTAGTGTACATACATTATGTATCATACAATATGATATGTTGTACATATGTAGATACATACTTTTTGACGCAGGTTGTGGAGGAGCCAACAAGGAGAGGTGGGATACTGGACCTCGTGCTAACAAATAGAGAGGGTGTATTGGAGATGGAAATTTCTGTGATCTGTAGAGTCATGAAAATCTCCTGTGAGAAGCAGAGGCCAGACCTTGGGAAAGAAGATGTTTGCCTGCCTGGGCTGAGCGATAAGGAGCAGGGATGCAGCTGCTCAGCCCGGTTCACAGGCAACTCCCCCTGGAAACCTGTTGAAGCCGGCCGCTCGGCTGGGCTTGTAGCCAACTTAACCACAGACGTCCTCCAAACTAGCTTTGGAGGTCAAACACCCGGAAATGAGGAAGAAGAGGAGGAAGGCAGGACCCTCGAATTGAGGGCTGGGACCCCCGACTGGTATGCGTGCCTGCGCACCCAGGGGGGAGAGTGGCACAACTGAAGGCGAAGTTTGTCCACCCCCCCCGGCCTGCCTCCTGGGTCGTACTGACCCTATGTGCCAGGATGCACCAGGCATAGAGAGGACAGTGCGGAGAGAGTGGGGGGAGGAGAAACTCCTAACTCTGAGGACTACATTGTCTCCGTGGGAGCTGGTCAGCAACTCTCTCTCTCTGATCTGCCAGCTCGAGAGGATGTTCGGGCCCAGATCGGCAGGCATCACCTCATGAGTAGTTATCCATATTTTGCTTCTTTTATGTGCTTTCACCTGAATAAATGCTTGAGGTAGTCACCTCATTCTGGCATGATTATTGCCGAATCCCGAGCCCATCCGGAACAGAGGGACTTGTAGGAGATGTGAAGTTGGGGGGTAGCCTCGGCTGCAGTGACCATGAGTTGGTGGAGTTCAGGATCCAACGAGGAGGTGGCAGGGCTGTAAGTAGCCTTGCAACCATGGACTTCAGGAGGGCCACGGAAGAATCGCATGGGCTAGAGCTCTAGAAGTAAGGGGGGCCCAAGACAACTGGTTAGTTTTCAAGCAGCACTTCCTCCACGCCCAGCAACAGTGCATCCCTGTGTGTAAGAAGTCAGGCAGAGGGGGCAGGAGACCTGCGTGAATGAGCAAGGAGATTGTGGCAATGCTCAAGCAGAAGGCGGCGGTATATAGAATGTGGAAAAAAGGACAGGCCCCCTGGGAGAAATACAGGAACGTAGTCAGGGAATGCAGAGATGCGACAAGGAAAGCTAAGGCGCGTTTGGAACGCAATCTGGCAAGGGACGTTAAAAATAACAAGAAAAACTTCTTCAAATATATTAACAGCAAAAGGAAGATCATGGAAAACGTGGATCCACTGGTGTACAGGGTGGGTACCCTGGTTACGAAGAACACAGAAAAAGCAGAGTTGCTGAATGCCACCTTTGCTTCGGTGTTTACCAAGGGCAGCCCTTTAGAGCCCCAGGCCCTAGGGACAAGAGAAGAAGCCTGGAGAGAGGAAGACTTGCCCTGAGTAGAGGAAGATTGGGTCAGAGAGCACCTAAGGAAACTCCATACCCACAAATCCATGGGCCCTGATGGGATGCATCCCAGAGTGCTGCGTGAGCTGGCAGAGGTCATAGCTAAGCCGCTCTCCATCATCTTTGAAAGATCCTGGAGAACGGGGGAGGTGCCAGAGGACTGGAAGAAGGCCAATGTCACGCCAGTCTTCAAAAAAGGCAAGAGGGAGGACCCAGGCAACTACAGGCCAGTCAGCCTCACCTCCGTCCCCAGAAAAGTGATGGAACGGCTCATACTGGCCGTTGTCTCCAGGCACATGGAGGACAAGAAGGTGCTCAAGAGTAGTCAGCATGGATTCACCAAGGGAAAATCATGCTTGACTAACCCGATAGCCTTCTATCATGGAATGACCGGCTGGATAGATGAGGGGAGAGTGGTGGATGTCGTCTATCTCAACTTCACCAAGGCTTTTGACACTGGCCCTCACAACATCCTCCTGGGCAAGCTCCAGAAGTGTGGGATAGATGAGTGGATGCTGAGGTGGATTAGGAACTGGCTGGATGGCAGAGCCCAGAGGGTGGTGATCAGCGGTGCAGAGTCTAGTTGGAGGCCTGTGGCTAGTGGGGTCCCCCAGGGGTCAGTCCTTGGTCCAGTCCTGTTCAATTTATTCATCAATGACCTGGATGAAGGCACAGAGTGCTCCCTCAGCAAGTTTGCTGATGATACCAAACTGGGAGGAGTAGTTGATACCCCAGAGGGCTGCGCTGCCATCCAGAGGGACCTGGACAGACTGGACAACTGGGCGGTGAAAAACCTCATGCAATTCAACAAGGCCAAGTGCAAGGTCCTGCACCTGGGGAGGAATAACCCCAGGCACCAGTACAGGCTGGGGACTGACCTTCTGGAGAGCAGCTCTGCAGAGAGTCATGGTGGACGACAAGTTGACCATGAGGCAGCAGTGTGCCCTCGTGGCCAAGAAGGCCAATGGGATCCTGGGGTGCATTAAGAAGAGTGTCTCCAGCAGGTCGAGGGAGGTGATCCTGCCCCTCTACTCAGCCCTGGTGAGGCTGCATCTGGAGTATTGTGTCCAGTTCTGGGCCCCACAGTACAAGAGGGATGTGGAGCTACTGGAGAGAGTCCAGCACAGGGCTACGAGGATGATCAGGGGCCTGGAACATCTGTCCTATGAGGAGAGACTGAGGGAGCTGGGCCTGTTCAGCCTGGAGAAGAGAAGGCTGAGAGGAGACCTGATCAGTGTCTATAAGTACCTCCTCAATGAGGAGGATGGTGCTGGCCTCTTTTCAGTGGTGGCCACTGATTGAACTATAGGAAACAGCCAGAAACTAAAGCATCAAAAGTTCCACAGGAACTTAAGGAAAAATTTCTTGACAGTGAGGGTGCCAGAGCACTGGAACAGGCTGCCCAGAGAGGTTGTGGAGTCTCCTTCTCTGGAGATCTTCAAAACCCACTTGGATGCAATCCTGTGCCACGTGCTCTAGGTGTCCCTGCGTATGCAGGGGGGTTGGACTAGATGACCTCTAGAAGTCCCTTCCAACCTTAAGCATTCTATGAGAGATACATGAGCATTGTGATCAGTTATAAATGAAAGGGTGAGACATGGAGAGCTGCCTCCAGAAAAAAAAAGAAAATCAGATGATAAATATTATGATGAAGTCTCTGTGAATATCTTTGCAGAGTGACAGCCAGACAGCCCTGAAGATAGAATTTGCTTAAAAGTGCTATTTTGACTAATATTGGTAGCTGCAGGGAAAAGAGATGCATCAGCGGCACAGGAGGTATAAAGAACATAAGAAATTCTGAGGAGTGCGAGTAGGCAAGAACCGCCTCAATAGCAGATCATGCGGAGGAAAGAGGAGTCAAACTGTCAGGAGGAGACTAGTCTATGTGAATTTGTAAAATATCCAGATTAAAAGTAATGCATCAGATTCTTTAAATATCCAATAACCAGACAAGCTTAAGGATGGCAAATCTTGGAATGGTTAATTTGTCTTGGATAAAGATATTTAGTTTAGGAATATCATTAGCTGTAGAATAGGTACCATATTGAAATATTCTACATCAAAACTGAAAAAAAAATTAGGCAGTTGTTTGAGACTTTACACTAACTGGTGTTAGTGTAAAATATAAACAGGATAAATGAGAGTGTATGGTGTCATAGTAACAAATGAATAGTTTCATTACCACTAACCGCCAAACTACAGTCAAGACTTGTCAGATTAAGGATGCAAGGGATACATCCCTAATATCTGTACATCCTGAGTATATGTCTTCCAGGGAATAAGAAAGGAAGTGTCTATGTAAATTATATACCCAAGAGGGCAGGGGAGATAACCAGTACCTTTCTATCATCCATTTTTTAGTAACTAGGCTGTGTCTCCTCTGTGCATACAATCACTAAAACCTTATATATTTGTGCCTGGGCTTCCCTTACAGAATTAGACGTGCACTAGAAGCTCAGGAGCCTAATGATAGTAGTGCTCTCAGACACTGTGATTAGCTCCTACGCATGATACTCGCCAACTGCAGGAAGTAGGTGAATATGCACCGGCACACTTCTTACATCAGTCAAATATTCTTTTTTAAAACAATTTTAGTTCATCTGCTGGTCCAAAGTTTAGCATTTATTTAACTGTTAATAGTGTTTTAGTATAAGCACATTACCCACTTTATGAATTAAATATAGGCTGAGGATTATTTCCATAAGAAATTTGTTCCTATAATTTATTCAAAAAGGTTTTCAAATTATTTTAAGGCTATATCCTAATCTGTGCTTTTATGAATACTTTTATCTATATTGATTCTATTTCATAGGAAAGTCCTTAAAGGCCTTGTCATTTAAGGTCATATGTTATAACCACAGACTGATAGCATAGGAAATGTGTATAGAGATATACTGTGACAATGAGAAACATAACGACTACACAGTTTTATGTAATGTAATGTATGTGTTTACAGAGTATTATGCAGATGTATTGACAGAGCATTATATAGGAATCGGATTCCCAATTTTTTCCATACAAATATCTTATACACGTGTGTTTGCATGGATGTGTATGCATGTGTGTGCATCCATTTATCTATCTATTTAACTATTTACATATAAATATATACATAGGTCTACATATATATATGTATATGTATGTGCATGCGCACATTTGGTCAGGGCTAAGCTTTTGGTTCAAATTGTATTTTTAACATAATGTGTCCCATTAGAATTATACTTGAAATTACTATCAGTTGAATATTTCAGAGGTTAATATAACTTGTGTAAAAGTGTGTGCTTGTATAACTAAAGTTCTAATCTGCAAGCAAAAAGGTGAGAGGAAAGAAGATTCTGCTCCTAGTCCCAATTATGTTCTTTGGAAATGAAATGTCCTGATGTTCTATATTCTGCAAGGACACATGATCTGTATCTATTTTCAGCCAACATCATCTATCTCACATGGTGGTCTAAAAATAGGCCAGCTATGAACTTTAAATAAATGGCTCAGGAAGGGTATTAACCTCTTTCTCACATTCTAAGTTTGTCATAGTGCTATAAGTATCAATATTATACAGAATGTATCTGCTGCTGGAGAATGACAAAGCAAACTACATATCCCTCCAGTTCTGCTCAACGCCTCTACAGATGTCATTGTCTTTTGTTTCCTTTCAAGGTCTGTCATGTTTTAAAGGCATTTACACATAATACTGCCAGTACTTTACTTTCTCTTGGTAATGTCTTATTTTCTGTCTGATGCTAATAAACACAAGCTATTTTATTTTCAAACCCTACTGACTGGAGGACTTTCTACTCCTGGTAGAATGTGTCTTACTATGAAACCTTGTGTTTACACAAATATGCAAGTAGTTATGCAACATGAAGCAATGATTGATAGAATGATAAACTAGAGTTTTGTTAGATGGACTTTGTGTGAAAAAAAACACACAAATTCATGTCACTGCAGCAAGGAAAAGATAGCTAAGTGGTATTCAGTTGCACAGTTAACTAATAACTGGCAGAAACAATCTAGGCTAAAAGGAAAGTTGTTAGTTACAAAAAAAAATGAGTCTTTTCTTTATGATACACATAATCACAAAGATATTTACCACAAAGCATGGGCGACATCTACAAAATAATTTAGCCTTTCAGCAAGGCACCATCCATTGCTTCAAATGTGCTGCAGTAACCAGAACACACAGACATGCAGTGATCAGTTCCTAAAGCCTCTAACTGTATGTGCTCTGGTCCCTTTATTATTATTTCTACTTTTGACAAAAGAGAAAAAAGAAAGTTATTTTTTTCACTAGAAGATTAACTAGCCAACTCCAGCAGAAGAAGCTGGGAAACCTCTTAGGAAAACTCCTCCCTGGAGGAGCTCTAGTGCTGTCAAGGTGAGTTGGGGATGCACTGTTACCACTGCCTATGCCTGGCAAGGTATCACGAAAGGCATGGACACACCAGATAAAATACGTTACCTTGGGCTCAGGAAAAGGAATTAATGGGAATTTTGTACCTGTACTCATCGTGTCAGATTCCACGTTTTACACCAGGTTTTAATTCTGTAGTCTCTAACAGTATCACGGTAGTTTAGCCCCGAAGTGAGAATGTGTCTTATTCATCACTGGAAATACCAAATATTAAGTTCCTTCAGTGCTTGGCACTTATCTTTAAACAAGTGTAAAGTCTTCAGTAAGTGTAAGTCTTCAGTAAGTGTAAGTCTTCAGCACCTCATGCAGCAAGATCTACACTATATGTCATTATCTTTCCATTAATAAGTTATTTTAAGCACTTTTAATGGAAATACAGATAATTCCATTGAAAAGCCAACATGCAATATTAGAGGAATATTCTGTGAATAAACAAAAAAGGCTTTTTCCATCCCCATATCTATTTAATCTATTATTTAAAGGCTCTTCAGCAAAAGAAGGCATTATATGGATATTATGCCTTAAAAACATTATGTTTTGGCATTGAGGAGGAGAGTCCCTGCTTTTTCAGGTAGCAGGACTTAAGAAAATAATCAGTCTTCTACCTTTTGCTTATCTGGAAGTGAGATAGTTTTTGAGAAAAAAAAAAGTATTTGTATTTGCTTACTGCTAAATAACAACAGTCTAAAACTACAGTGTAGACACTGAGTTTTGTGCTCATTCTAGAAAAATGCACCACTTCTTTGTTCAAGCAAAACTAGAAAAAGAGCGAAACAAGGATCTAGCATTGCCATGTTGTGCAACACTTTGATATCCCCCACAGCTTTAACAAGATTTACCTTCTTAAATCACCAGTATATCTACTGAAAAATAGATCTATCAGTGTTCATTCAGAATAGATTTTATGCTCCATTGGTTTCTGTTCTCTTTGCCTTGCCCTTATTTAAAGCCCATGCTTTTAAAGGGAACTCCAAGTTATGCATGGGAAATGCTGTGTACCTTTCTGCATGTGGTTACTACCATCCCTAATGTGAGAGCTGGATAACATAACACAGCAAGTCCATAAAAATACCCACATGCATTTTCTTCTGTATCAGACAGTTCATGGTACATTTATCTCCTCTTGCTGGTAAATCCCAGCAAATCTTTATGGTGAGTTTCATGGACATTGGCATCTTTTAAGGGTGCCCACTTAACACAGAAACTTTACTATTAAATGATCCCCAAAGTGCCTTTACCAACTCTAAACAAATGAGGTGCAGAAAGAATTTAACCTGCACCTAGGTCCATGATTTAAATTTTACATTAAAAACAAAAGGAAAAGATGTTCCCTCTCACAATCTCCAAGAAGGAGATAGAGAAGGAGTAAAGGGACAAGGGCACATTCTTGTCATGCATCCCTGCCCTCCCTATACAGCAGCTTCCCCTTTGTGCTGCTTGCAAGATGCTCCCCCTTCCTCTGCCCACATTCCCCTTACACAGGCATGAAGATTTTTTGCTTCAAGAGCACACTATGGGAAAATGAACCAGTAATACCTTAGCAAGTAATACTGATGCACAGTATTAGATTGCTATCTTGTAGACAGATCCTGCAGTTCCTAATCTTTAATTAAAACAGACCATGTAATTTCAGACACTGATCAAGAGGGTTTACCATTATTTTCCTAAAGGATTCAGAGAAACATTTGTTAAATCCTGTTCCATTTTGACAAAAGGACTCAAAGTCCTTTCAAGAACTAGGGCAGAAGATCATTATAGCATAAGTTGAACAACATAAAATTTCCAGATCCTGCTAGACAGAACACTATCCAAAGAAAAAGTAAGCACAGTGTTAAAACAGAATGTGTTTATGTAGAGAAAACTAAACCAGAAGACAACTAATGTTCTTTGTTATTTTTTTAATCTCCTGGAAATCAGCAACTCCATTTATAACTGCAATAGTACATTCAGCTCTAGTAGGAGTGAACATGCTGTGGTCAGCACTGCCTAATACCTATTAACTTTGTTGGCTTTAGCAGAAGTTACATGAAAAGAAGAAAATCAACAACAACAACAACAAGAACAAGAGGAACAACAAGAACAAGAACAAGAACAAGAAAGAATAGATGCCTGCCTCTTCCCATCCCCTCCCCTAACATTTTCTGGGTAGCAGCTACAGGAACAGTCTTTCACTTCCTTAGACATGGAGACATGGACTGCATGAAGCAATGGTGAGAAATTCTCCCCTGCAGGACAGCATGCCCGTGGCAATAGCTGTTGTCCTCTGAATGAAACAGCAATTGTTGCCCTTGCTTATAGCCTGTCTTTCCAATTCTGCTCTTCAGATGCTTGACTAGCAGATGATAAAGTAGCAGACACAGAGTGGACTTATCTTCTCTGTCTTTGATGTCTTACAGCATTCAGCTTTACTAGCTGAATGCTTAGCTAGCATTTTGCTTCTAAATCTTCTGCCACTTTTCTCAGGTAATTTACCCTTTTAAGAAACAAATCAACTACTGCTCTAAAAGTATCGGATTTGATTTTGATTAATATATTTGAGGAGCTCATGAAAGAACTGTCATGTCTGAAATGTACAGTTTGGTACCATGTCACACCTTGTGGACCACAGAATCTTAAAACACAATCATTGAACCTGTACTGATCATCTGCCAATTTCCAAAATTAAAATGTCTTTTTTTTATTTATAAAACTTATTCATAATCTTTTCTAGGAGATTTTTAGGGCTTTGTTTAAGCCTTATATAAATTGACAATTATTTGGACATACCTCGCACAAAAAAAAAACCAGCAATACTTCTTTTTTTAGCATTTTTTAAAAATGCTGTAGTATATGATCTTTTATTTTGCAAGATTCATGTGTTGCATAGTTCATCAATGATTTCGGTCATGCAACTAAAGTCATGTTCTATCTGAGTCTACGTGATAAAACTTTAATATATCCACTCTCTCTGTACAGCTACATAAAGATACACCTAAATGAGTTCCTCTATGCTACATCTACGATTCTGATGCATTTTATATTGTTCGCTTCAAGCTTCATATCAAGCTTCAGTGAAAATGAAAATGTATGAAATTACAGTGGATTATAATGAAACAAATACCTCTCAGTCTTCTTTGACCTTAAATTTATGGACATAAGTTATTATGGAAACAATAATTTAATATTGATGCTGATATTTTACAGTTTTTAAACTAATTTGATTTTCTGTTGTTATATTTATGTTTGATGGCCTGTATCCAAAAATCATAATGACTGCACTATTAAAAAAGACCGATGTTTACTGTTCTGTAATCACACCATATTGTGGCCTCATACTATTAACTCTGTAGATGTCTCCTCCTTTGCTCATAAGATTATAGTATAAAATTCCCATAAAACTACAAATTTTGTCATCTCTAAAGATAAATATGAAACAGAAGGAGAGATATTATAAAATTAAGCAAATTTTAATGGGGAAAATTAGAAAAATTAATTGGGAAGAAGAGTGAAGTTACTGAATTGATCATTTTAAGAGTATCAAATACCTTACCTAATAATATACTTGCCTACGGGTACCAAACTGATCTGGTTTTAGTGCTATTTTTACTTAGATGCAATTACTTTTAGCAAATTATAAATCCAATAATGGAAGCCTTGCACTATTTCGTTATTTGAGCCCCTTACTTGCAAGAACTGTCCCAAAATGCTACTCTTGATGTAATACTAAGCAGTGTACTGGATCTTTTTCAGAATTTCAGATTCATATGTCTTTAATAGGCACCATAATGTACTTAAATCCACTACTCCTATGGGAACAATAAAGGCTAAGAACTTCACTGCTTGACTTCAGAAAGGGCACTGTGTACAAATGAATCTCATTAAAATAAACTAAAATGGGCCTCTTATAGGCTGATTAGAGATTACTGATGGAGAGAAATATTAAGCAATGCACATAGGCATATATAGTCATGTATCTTTTATCACTTAGGACTTAGAGTAGGTACAGATCTGGTGGTCTCATCTCAAAAAGGCTATAGCAGAGCTGGGAAAAAATAGAAAAAAGGCAGCAAGGGTGGTCATAGGGAAGAACTGGCTTCTGTGGAAGGAAAGTTTACATGGAATAGGATTCTTTTACCTCAAAAAATATAGTAAAAAGAGGGATACAGAAAACTACAACATCTTGACCGGCAGGCAAGGGGTGGGTAGGAACTGGCTGTACCATCACTTTTGGTACAAGAATCAAATTCCCAAAAGACAGTGGGAGCCAGGTTCATGGCCAAGAAAAGGAGGTGGTTCCTCATGCAGCAGGGAGTAAAGTTGAACTCCTTGCCAAAGGATGTTGTAGATGCACGGAGATTACAGATTCTGGAGGAGAGTAAGTAATTTATTCAGAGAGACACCTCTTAAGGAATGCTAAATAGAGAAACAACATCAGGCTTATAAAATCAGAGCTGAAAATAGTTGGGAGTGTAGGGGAGTAATCAAGGGAAATATCACGCTTTACCATCAGCTGTGCAAAGATGCAGCCTTTTCTCTAAACTAATCATCTAGATTTTCTCTATAGTAAGTAAGGATGGCAGAGGTGCAGAGTGAGCCTGGATGATTAACTCAGGTTTGGTGCTGAACTTTTGTATAGCTAAAGCTAGGTCAGAAGAATACAACCTTGCATGGTTTGGCTAAAGCAATTTTAAATTATCCATCTGTACAGACCAAGTAACTGCCAGGAGTCTCCTGACTATTTGACTCTCAGGAATGTTTGACATTTATTATCATGGAAGTCTACCTGTAAAAAGGGCTTATGATTATCAGTAAGAGCAAAATTTCTAAATTTAATGAAAAGACACTTTAAGCTTGTGAGCAGGTAGTAGAGCGCAGCACATGTGGCAGTGCGAGGGTCACACAGTGTGTAGAGCTGAGAATATCCAACTAATTATATTACCATGTAACTAATATACTCAAATTGTGCAACTAACTTGATCAGGGAGTAGATATGCTTTTAAAATTCTCTTTACTATTAAATGTCTACCTTTGTTCACTGCCATTAAGGGAAATTTCTTTGTTAATTCAAGCTTATCTTTGACTGATATAGGTCAGCTATTACTTGAGAAATGTACGATTTACTCAGATATGAAAAACCTGAAGAACTCTGAAAATTTATTTTTCTACTTTAAAATTTAGAAATGCCTAGGGTCCTTTTTCCATTTTGGTACAAAGCCTAGCTTATTATCCGTAATTAGCATGAGTATATTTTTGTTACCAAATAAACCAAATAAAGTTTCCACTCACACATATGTACACACTTTTTCTTTAGCTTATCATTATTTCCTTAATCAAATATACTATGAATATTTCATAGCAGATTTTCAGAAGCTCAATCAACTGACCATCAATTCTGTTTTACCAGAAGTCTTACCTGTGTTGTAAGTATATACAGCAGTAAAAGTAATGTTATTTTATGCAAGACATCCGCTCCTTTTTTTTTTTTTTTTTAAGTTGGAAGATCTAATTTATATAACGCATAATTATTTCCAACTTACTTTTCTACCAGAAATGAGTAAGTCTAATTTTTAAAACATGGACAAAAAATCTCAGCCCATAAAGTAAACAAGAATGGCTAAGAAAAAGGAGAAAAGAAAATACTTTTATAGCTTTCAGTAATATTCATGCTACAATTATTAGGTCGTTTGTGTGGTTTCTTTTGTTCTGCTTATTATAAGTGAGGAGATTGTGGTTTCAGTTGAATGTCTTCATCAGAAACTACGTTCATCTTGCTAATTATGCTCCATCGAGATGCTGAATGTTTTCTTCTCACCCCACATTAAACTGAAGGTATAATAAAATATAATATTCATCAAGAACTTAAAAAAAACACAACAAATATTTATTCCTGAATGATGTAATTATGATATCTGTGCTATCCCCTGGATGTTACAGCCTCATGCGGTTATAAAAACATAAGATATCCTGCCCAAGATCAAGAAGAATTGTGCTCTGTCTTTAAATGGGTCTCATTTATTATTGATTAGTAACACCAAAAAGCCACTACCTGCACTACAAAAGTGTGGATAATGAAGTGATAGCTAAAACAGTATTTGAAACTGCTAAACAAAGCAAATGTCTAAGTGGTGTTTTCAGGGCATAGTACATGAAGTGCTGCCAAAATTCAGATAGAATCATTGGGAAACCTCTTCTATCTTTGCCACTGTCCAGTTTTCTCATTTTCTTCTTGACATTTTTCTGGAACAACCACTATGTTGTCATCAGGACAGTGTTCAACCCGACTGCAATTTCTGATGAAAACACTCTGCTGGGTGGATAAATTCTTCCTATGCAATATGGAAAACAAAGAAATCATGCCACACACAGCATGATCGTAGTGAAAGCAAAAGCCATCCCTTCAGTGATATTTCCTTCTTATTCTGTGTTTTTAATGGCTCATTAATTTTTGAAATTTTCCATGCTTGATCTCTCCCCAGAAATGATTTTTGTTTTTTATGCTTGACCAAATTTTCCTTGCATTCTTACAATGAAAAAATAGAGAAGGAGAGAGAGGGAGAGAGAGAGAGAAGGAAAGAAAGAAGGAACAAGGAGAAAAGAAAGAAAAAGAACAAAAGAGAGAGAACGAGGAAGGAAGGAGGGAAGAAGGATGGACAGAGGAAAGAATTAGTGCTGCAATTGAATTTTTTTTGTCAGTAAAATATTTTGCACTGGAAGGGTATTCAACTTCATTTACAGAGAAATACTTAATCCTTCAAAAGATAAATAGATATGAATTTTTCCTGATGTCAACTGCTGAGCCTGTACATACATCCACTTCTTTAACAGAGGCCAAGATTCATGTTTAGACTGTCACTGCACTCTCTGGATAGTTTCTGGGCTTACTTTTTCTGTCCTACATAATAGATTTTTATGGTACATTCTCCTCTTGTTTCCTCATATGACATTTCAAAAGAACTAAGGTGAGTTCAGGGTACATTGACAGTGCAAAATCCAGAGTCCCCCATCTGCCCTCTGAAACACTTGCAAATATACAGGACTGAGGCTACCTCTATGTTAGGGAATTAAATGGGCCCAGGCACTGAAATTCAATCATCTATACTGTTAAATTGTGTAAACAATCATGGTTTAGCCTTATTTTGACTTGGACCATCTAGTACTGACCCAGCAATTTTGGGCACAGTTCATCATTACCAGTTGGCAGTTTAAAGGGAGGAAGGCAACTATGAGACTTTAGCAACATGGATATGGTCAAACTGTGCCAGCTGGCCTCAGAGCTTCTGAACAGGTATGGCATTATGTCTTATAGATATAGGTTGAATATGCCAACTATTTTAAATACTGAATTTGATTGATTTTGGAATTGGATTATACAATATGTGTCCTTTTCACAACAAAGAACTGGATTCAACAGTGCAGAAAATCCCTTACAGACCTAAGTTCTTATTTGTCTGCAAGCCTCGCTAAAAAGAATAAACTCCCACAAAGCTTTTTGAAAGTACAGATATCATCCTGTTCTCTGTAGGGAGTTAAAAGTACAGATGTCATCCTGCACTCTGTTGGGAGTTATATATGCATGGATTCAGTACCATCCTTCTCATTGCAGGGATATTAAAAGGCATTAGCTGGTATCACCAAAAATTACACAGGATTCATCACACACTTCCTGTTTTTAGGAAGAGTGCCTGCTTTTCTTTTCCCTGCTTAAGCTTTTTCCTCTTTTTTCAACTTCTATTTTTTTCTCTATCCCTTTCTTCTTGCTTTAGTGGCAGATATTAGCCAACTGACAACACAAAGAAACATCCTTCAGTAGGTGGGTCATGGGTATCATCCAAGAGAATATATTCCCATTAAGGAGGTAACTGTTTCAGCTAGATGTAGCCTTACTCCTACACAAATACCTTATGGAAGAAAATTCCAAATGCTTCAGCACAACAGAAAATAATAATTAAAGACAAAACCGGAATACAGTTTGGCTTTGTAATAAAAGAGGTATTTTTCATGGATTGAACATTCTGTCATATTTTCAGCTTCCTGATCTCAAGTAAAGACTTCCTTAGCCAGGGATGCTACTTCCCTTCACTGGTGACTTTCATTGCTCCTATCTGCACAGATATTCTGGTTACAAAGAAGGGAGTGTAGAACGAAGCTTTCATCCAAGGTTGTTCTAGTCCAACCTCTCTCTATTTTAAAGAATGAGAGAAGAGGAAGAGGGTAAAGAGAAATATCAGCAACATGCAAATCAGGGTTTGCCTCAACAACTAAGAATAGGATTTTACTCTCTTTAACATCCTTTTGTGGCAATGACTGACTGACTGGTGGAGAAGACAGTGTAAACATGCATATTTCTTTGTATCAATCCAATCTAACATAAAGTTTATTCAACTGGTCTTTCATTGATCAGGTAAATGGTCAAATGACATTACAGAGTAGAAACAAATATAGCATTTTAACACAGAAAGAGCAAAAGCATGAAAGCTTTCCATGTCATGAAGAATTGCATGGACACTTTAACCTTACCTCCCTAAGGGGATCATTGAGCTCATTGAGAATATTTTCTTCATCAAAAATCTTGCCTTGGTAGCGGTGTTCATAGTAATCATGGATCTTCTGGCGCATTTCAGCAGGTAATTTGTGGAATGACATGTACTGTTCCACTTGTTTGTACTATTAGGGAAATGAACGAAAGAATTAGAAAACAGAAAAAAAAATCGTTTTTCTACAGGAATCTAGAAAATGAAAGTTCATTAATTCATTCATTTAAGATATGCAAATTCCAAAACATTTCTAATATATCAAAAAATGAGCATGCATCCACATTAATTTCTGAATTTTAGAAGCCACTCACACTTGTCATATGTTCCCTAAATTTCCAGTTATATACAGTTCTAAAACTACACAAACATCACTTTTATCTCATTCCATATCATGTATATCTACTCCTTTACTACTGCATTCATGGTTTAATGCATGAAATTTCGAGAAGTGTGTGCTTTATTAAGGTTGCTTGCAAGGAGACTAAAGCACAACATTAAAATCTGTGCTGTTAACAAGATAGAAAGAACACCCCTGTCAGAATGAGGAGGTAAGTGTTGAAGGAGAGAACTAGACATGGCACTAAGAAAAAAGTGGGGTAAAACAGTAAAACAGAGATGACAGGACTCAGGAGACTGGGAGAGCCCCACTCTGCCTCTAGACTTCTGCCCCATCTGCTGTTTTCTTTGCTGTCAAACCTGCCTGCCTGGCTCAGAAGCCTTTTCAAAAAACATCATTTTCAGAGAAGATGGTCCCAAGCTAACGTACATAGATTTGTCCTGTAAAAAAACAAACAAACAAACAAAAAGAAAACAACAACAAAAAACTGTGATACATCTCAGATCCAGGAAATGGTGAAGCTGCCTTAACTGCAAACTGACAAGTACCACCTGAGTGCGACTTTTGCCTCTCAGGCATCCATCTGTGATTCACTCGGAGGAGATTGAGGCGCTGAGACGTGGAAAGAGAAAATCTCCTCCAGGCTTACAGGTGAGTTAAAGCTTGGCAGAAACGTGTTTTCCTTATGTAAACACTCTTCATTTAAATTTTTCTTCTTTTTTTCATGCTTAATTAGGCAATTTTAACTCTGTTTTCAATAAAAAGCCAATGAAGTCTTAATTAGAATCAGTATCTCTGTAGAGCACTTAAATGAATTTATAATGTACATGCACTCCTTATGAACTGTAGACATATCTTTAAACTTGTATAGTTGAAGGCAATTCAATCCTCTGGAATGGAAATTAGTTTTTGCTTTGCAAAGTGGCATAAGATTAGGTGGAATCATGTGTACAACATGCATTTCCTAAATGAGAAGAAAGTAATTTTGCATGAGACTATTTAACAAGTATTGAGAATACAGAAATAGGGTTTAACCTCTCTACAGCTATTTTGCACATATGAAGCAAGGATTTTTCTCTTTCCTTTAAAAGCAGGATTTAAATTTGTGTGTTCATCATTGGTTTCTGTTATGATAAGGAGAAATTTAGCCATGTATTTGGGGTATGAATGAGTTCTGGGACTCCAGAAGACAGTTGCGTCGTAGCATAAACAATGCATTGCTTCTAAAATTATGCTACTAATCACCTGCAGCTAATCTAGGCATGGATTTCTTTGGAGGGAAGGGATTTTAGATCTCTCAATATTCTGTATATCTCACTGAGGTGGTGGAAAAATCCCATGAACTGTGCAGTTCTCTGACTTTTCAGGAGCTTTTCCAAACTAAAGCCAAAGAGAAGGTGCTGTAGTGCACAATGTCTGCTTCACACTTGGTTCCAGCCCTCATGTAAGAAGGACAAGTAGTGTTATCATGTGGGTAATGCACACAAGGGCACAAACAGCTGAACAAGAGGGTAAAGACTGCAATACACTCCTTGACACAGGAGCTCCACCCCTGTAGCCCAGTTTATTTGCATTCTGGTAAGCGTGAGCAGTCCTTGCAAAGAATAATCCCTGCTAATCAAAAATGTACATTAACATGAGATATACAGGACATAATGGAAGAGAGTTGTGAAGGACTTTCATACCAAAATAACCTTGAAAAACTGCTAAAGGCAGTTTGCCAGCAATTTGCACTGCTCACTTTCATTAGTGTTGTTTTAATAGGTGCTTGCTCCCACACAACTCAGCTCTTTTCTCTACCAGGGATTGTGCTTGCATAAGAGAATTTTAGGGAAAATAATAGAAATAATAAAATTAATATGAATCCACTGCCTTTTACTACTGGGTCTAAAAAAGGTTTCCAAATTAATAGCACATGGAATAACAGAAACTTCTGTTTATTAGCAATATTTGCTTTTTCAATCTAAAACTAAGTGGTTGTTCCCAGAAATATTTACCTATCTAAAATACTAGCATGGTATTTTTCCATGTCCAAATCTGATCCTGTGAATGTCCAGTATATTATCACTACCATTCTGAAAATAATCTTTGCCTAATCTTTTTCAGTGTGATTCTGACTCATATTCTGTATCATTGATTCAACTTCTCCCCATTTCTTTACATTCTACCATATTACTAATGCAAAGTGTTTCCTCAAAACCTTTAACTTGTTCTTTTTTTTTTTTCAGCAACTGATAATCTGTCCCTTACTAAATCCCAGTCATGATTGCTTTTTAGTTCTAGAATATTAATCAAGCTTGTGTTTTTTAACCTATTATATGTTATTGACAATATTGAGTATTTGGCAGCTTAGTTGTCATTGTGGTGTCTCACACACTAGGTACAAGGTATGTGCTAAAATCAAGATGCAAGGATAGAGCAAAACTAACATGGTCTTGTTCATTCTGTGTAATAAAATAACTATTTGTTTAAAGTTAATTTTGAAGAATTTTTTCTAGGTACCACAGACAGTAAAAATGTTAGACTTGGAGACATTTTTAACTTTTGAATATTTATTTTGCTTTTTTCACACTCTTTCATTTCAAATTTAATGTCAAAAAAGGTTTAAAAATTCCCACTAGCACCATGAGCCCTTTAAATAAATATGAACATTTGGTAATTTCTCATGGTTTGAGCGAGATTTTACCACTAATGTTGAGAACTTATCAGTGAAATTAAATTTAGTCAAAACTTTCATAGTTGAGTTGGATTTAAAAGAGATTCCAAAGCATCCATCAGACCTGCCACTTGAACCTGGGTCTCCATATGTGAGTGTAATCATTTGCCACTAATGACTCTTCTCACTGCAGTGCGTCTCTTCCCTCCTAGATGAAAATTTTCTTTTGCTTGTTTGATTTTATTATATATGTATATATATATATACACGTATATACATATATGCATATATATGTATTTTATATATATATATATATATATTGTTTGGTTGGTTTATTCAGAAAAGCAACACATTCATTCCACATTTACATAATTCCCTCGGGTTCTTTTTTTTTTTTTTTTAAACCTATGTGAAATAATTTCAATACCACAGCAAGTTCCCTCAAATGGACACTAATTTTCTCCTTTGGCTTTTCGTAAGCCACATGAGAACCTCCAGACTTTGGACCGAGGCCTGCAAAGGCAAGGATGAACATTACCTTTGATTCCAGGGCACTAAGGAGAGAAATAACAGGCATCCAGACTCTTGAGCAGAGCCCATGCTGGATGGAGACATTGCAAGACAAAAGAAAGTTAGGACACAGGACACTCTTTTTAAATGAGAATTGTTATTTTGTCCAGTAACACTACTCCAAGAATGGATTTAATTTCCTATAGAAATAAAAAAAATCCATAAAACCCTAAATGCGGTCCAATTAATTTCACTATGTTTTATTAAAATCAAAAGATTTCAGACTGCTTTAGGAAAACTCTTAATGCATAATAATTAGGTAACTGACTGCTATAAAGGAAAGGATTTTCTTCTTTCTTTTCCCTTACTCATTTGGCTTATACTCTGATGTATGGAGATCAGAAGCCTTACATATCCTACTTTATGCATTTTGAAATACTTTTATTACCCATACAAATACCTATTCATGTATACCACTGTGCTTCGATAGTATCTTGCCTCATTAAATTCTACATATTTTTTGCATGTACAAAGAGCATATTCTTTTGGCACTTTAATTTTCCTGTCACTCAAATTCATTATATGTTGTATAATAGAAGCCTCCCCACCTCCTCAGTATTTTTCAGTGCTGTTTTTTGTACTTGTTGCAAATAAGCATTTCTAGTCTTTTCAGTATCTCACTGAATAGAAGAAATATTGTTCTTTTGACCATAGCTATCTCTTTTCACAGAATCACAGAATGGTTGAGGTTGGAAGGGACCTCTAGAGATCATTTAGTCCAACCCCCCTGCTCCAGCAGGGACACTTAGAGCACATGGCACAGGGTGGCATCCAGGCAGGTTTGGAAGATCTCCAGAGAAGGAGACTCCACAACCTCTCTGGGCAGCCTGTTCCAGGGCTCTGTCACCCTCACAGGAAAGAAGCTCTTCCTCACATGGAGATGGAACTTTCCATATTTGAATTTATACCAATTACCCCTTGTTCTGTCTCTGGCCACCACTGAGAAGAGCCTGGCCCCATCCTCCCTACATTCACCCCTCAGGTACTTCATAGAATCATAGAATCATAGAATGCTTAGGGTTGGAAGGGACCTCTAGAGATCATCTAGTCCAACCCCCCTGCATACGCAGGGACACCTAAAGCACGTGGCACAGGACTGCATCCAAGCGGGTTTTGAAGATCTCCAGAGAAGGAGACTCCACAACCTCTCTGGGCAGCCTGTTCCAGTGCTCTGTCACCCTCACTGTTAAGAAATTTTTCCTTAAGTTCCTATGGAATTTTTGGTGTTTCAGTTTCCGGCCATTTCCTCTAGTCCTATCAGTGGCCACCACTGAAAAGAGACCATCCCCGTCCTCTGCACTCCCTCCCTTGAGGTATTTATATACACTGATTAGATCCCCTCTCAGCCTTCTCTTCTCCAGGCTGAACAGGCCCAGCTCACTCAGCCTCTCCTCATAGGGCAGATGTTCCAGGCCCCTGATCATCCTTGTAGCCCTGCGCTGGACTCTCTCCAGCAGCTCCACATCCCTCTTGTACTGTGGAGCCCAGAACTGGACACAGTACTCCAGATGCGGCCTCACCAGGGCTGAGTAGAGGGGCAGGATCACCTCCCTCGACCTGCTAGAGATGCTCTTCTTAATGCAGCCCAGGATCCCATTGGCCTTCTTGGCCACGAGGGCACACTGCTGCCTCATGGTCAACTTGTCGTCCACCATGACACCCAGGTCTTTCTCCGCAGAGCTGCTCTCCACAAGCTCGGTCCCCAGCCTGTACTGGTGTCTGGGGTTATTCCTCCCCAGGTGCAGGACCTTGCACTTGGCCTTGTTGAATTGCATGAGGTTTTTCACCGCCCAGTTGTCCAGTCTGTCCAGGTCCCTCTGGATGGCAGCACAGCCCTCTGGGGTATCGGCTACTCCTCCCAGTTTGGTATCATCAGCAAACTTGCTGAGGGAGCACTCTGTGCCTTCATCCAGGTCATTGATGAATAAATTGAACAGGACTGGACCAAGGACTGACCCCTGGGGGACCCCACTAGCCACAGGCCTCCAACTAGACTCTGCACCGCTGATCACCACTCTCTGGGCCCTGCCATCCAGCCAGTTCCTAATCCATCTCACTGTCCACTCATCTATCCCACACTTCCGGAGCTTGCCCAGGAGGATGTTGTGAGGGACGGTGTCAAAAGCCTTGGTGAAGTCGAGATAGACGACATCCACCGCTCTCCCCTCGTCTATCCAGCCGGTCATTTCATCATAGAAGGCTATCAGGTTAGTCAGGCAAGATTTTCCCTTGGTGAATCCATGCTGACTACTCTTGAGCACCTTCTTGTCCTCCATGTGCCTGGAGACAACAGCCAGTATGAGCCGTTCCATCACTTTTCCGGGGACGGAGGTGAGGCTGACTGGCCTGTAGTTGCCTGGGTCCTCCTTCTTGCCTTTTTTGAAGACTGGCGTGACATTGGCCTTCTTCCAGTCTTCCGGCACCTCCCCCGTTCTCCAGGATCTTTCAAAGATGATGGAGAGCGGCTTAGCTATGGCATCTGCCAGCTCCCGCAGCACTCTGGGGTGCATCCCATCAGGGCCCATGGATTTGTGGGTATCGAGGTTCCTTAGGTGCTCTCTGACTTGAACATGTTGATCAAATCTCCTCTCATCCTTCTTTTCTCCAGACTAAACAGGCCCAGCTCGCTTAGTCTTTCCTCATAGGACAAATGCTCCAGTCCCTTAATCATCTTCGTGGCTCTCCGCTGGACCCTCTCTAGAAGCTCCATGTCCCTCTTGTCCTGGGGAGCCCCGAACTGCACACAGTACTCCAGGTGCAGCCTCACCAGAGCTGAGTAGAGGGGCAGGATCCCCTCCCTCAACCTGCTGGCGATGCTCCTCCTGATGCAGGCCAGGATCCCATTGGCCTTATTGGTCATGAGGGCACATTGCTGCCTCATGGTTAACTTGTTGTCCATTTAAGATGACTTGTCACCTTTTTTTAAAGATGAATGCTGAATTGTGTGTCCTAAAGCGAATATGTATATTAATTTGATTTATATAGTATGCTACCTTTATTTAAGAAATTCCTATCCCAGTTTTTTATATTCCTCACTAAAATTAGAATGTCCAGTAATGTAGCACAAATAACAAATAAAATGCCCCAAAAGACAAAAGCGAAGTGGATCTCACTGTTAAATAATACTTCATATGATTTAACCAAAAGCAGTATCCAGTAATAACTGCTTCTTGCTGTCTCAGACATCAAATATTCATGTGCTCATTGTATTTAGCAAAATTCTGTTCATTTTTTCCTCTAGCAAAAGGTGAGTAATCCAACATCGGTCATATAAGTTGGTTAGGAAATAATAGCAAAAATAAATAAATAAATAAATAAAGAGAGCAAGGAGAAGACTGCGGTCTTTATTTTTTGATAATGATGTGCAATTAAACAGGGGGAAATATTTTAAAATGAAAGCAGTCTTGCAAAGCAAGCAGCATCCCAGTGAAACAAGTGCAATAGAAACCTGAATGTTGATCTCTCACAAGATGCTGCAGTATGTAAATTGAGCCTATCAGGTCCTTTCCTTGGGATGTTTAATAATCTTTATAGCTCAACACTCAGACCCTGACACAGTAAACCATGCAAAGATATGAAATACACAAATAGGATCATTTGAAACCCATGTAACTAATGCATTACGACCTGTGTACTCAATGGTACCATATGCTTACTGGTATGGTACCTTTACCTTACTGATACCTGATAACACCCAAACTGCTTCAGTTCCCTGAATTCCAAACATTCCAAAATGTTAAAGTCAATTCCAAATTGTCAACACTTATCAGCTCTAATAACTGACTAGTTTTTAAAGGGACGTAGGGTCTTCCTTCTGCACTTTCACTTGAAAAGCTAGCTTGAATTATATAACTTTTACATGTTGGACATGACATTTAACAATGATTTTGACCTTGGTAACTGGGCCTATCCCTCATTCCTAGGAAAGTTCCCACTAAAATCTAAAAACATTGGTAAAAAGGTTTATGTTCAGGTTAATTTTCTTTCCTTTTACAAACAACAAATGCAATCCAGATTTTTGAAGTATATTAGTAAAATATATTTTTAAGAAATATACTTATTACTAATCATAACTAATATTACTTAAAATATTGATTATATTAATATTTTAATGTGCCATATAAGATATTATTATAAACTGAATCACATATAGACAGGTTAGAAGAAAGACAAAAGACAAAATAGTGTATTACCTTATCGGAGATTTATATCTAGTCAAATACAAATATTTTGATGATATGTGCAAATATAAATCCTGTGTAATGATCAATAATGTAAAAAAGAAATCAGAAATCATTTGTAAAATCCTTCTGCTAAATTAAACAAGTTCTGTCCTACAATTTAGATACAACAAATTCAGCAGGATCATACCCATCATGCAAGGGGTGGGTATTGGTAAATACTTGCTGAGTAAGAGCAGGAAGGTGAAAGGAAGCAATCTGATGAACTCAAGGCTTCTGAATAATGAACATCAAATGCAAAAACACCACAAATCTGCATGGATTCTAGACTACATTAGGAAAATAGGTCCCTTGAGTTATTGAATGTATTCCCTTGCTATTGTCAACACATCATAGAACTGCTTATATAAACTGATCAAACCATTTCAAGAGTTAGATTTCTTCAAGAATATTGTTTCAGAAATCTCACTGAACTAATAATTCTGAATCTTATTATAAGTTTCAGTAAAAAGGCACTTGGAGACAGTTTAACTCAACTTACACATCGAAAAAAAATATCCAGCATCACTGAAAGCTCTTCTCTTTTTAGTATTTCTCCTCAGTTTGCTTACAGATGGGAATCATATCTCTTCCCAGTCTCATCCAAGTACTATTCTGTTTTTCTCTCAGAAAGAGCATACTAACCATATCCTATCATCTATCCTAGTTTCATCTATCCTAATTCTTTTGACTTGACTGATTAGGACTGTACCCAACATTTCAGAGGAAGGCTCACCAATGTCTTGTTCAGTGCCATTATTTCTTTTCCTTCTACTGGAAAACCTCTCCCCCAATTGTCTATGATGACATTCCCTAATGCACTGAAATGGTGGCTCAGCTTCACCACCCAGATTCCTCTTTTCCATTGCTACATGCAAATGGCAAGGGCAAAACCACAATATCTTCTAGTTTATAGCATTAGCTCCTGAGACCTTGCATGTTGAGTTACTGAACTTCCTACTACTTCACTTTCCAAATCTCATCCGATTCTTTGAGTATAGTTTCTTGATCTTTCTATAGCATCCTATGCTTTATATTGCCACTGAATTCATCACAGCCCTCAAGATTTATACAGGAGTATTCACAGCACTATTCCTTGAGGCACTTTCTACTAAATGTGCTCCAGCTTGATATTTGGAAAACTATGTGATGAGACCACAGTCTAACTAGGGGAAGGACTGGCAATAGAACAGGTGAAAGCAGAGAAAATTGCTGCCTTAAAAGAGTTGGTAAGAGCAGGGTGAGGTCTACAATCCCAAAAGCAAATTAGTTTAGTGTAGATGATGTGTTATGCTCTGCATAGTTGGTAACACACAGAAGAGATAACCTCTACCTACACATAACAGTTCTTAAATTATTTTATTCTTTGTAAATTTTTATCTAATACTACATTCAATAAATCAAGCAAATCAAAGGCAGCAAATTGGGCTTTAAAGAGAAACTTACAGAATTAAAAGATTAAAACAACTCTCCTGCGCTAAGAGTCTTGAAAAAAATGTGAGCAGACAAGGATTGGAAAGTTATTAGTGCAATACCTAAGTTCAGCTTTCTAAAAGTGTCTAATTTAACCTAGATATCTGGACTGTATTGTCTGTGGAAAGAGAGAGAAGGGGCAATTCACCTCATTCTAAAATTGACTTCTTGCATTCATGGAATAAACTCTCCTCTGTCATGCTTATCTCTGTCTGTCTAGACTCTAGGTGCGGTCTAAATAACTAACATAGACCAATCACCTGTGTTAGGTGAAATGACATCTGTGAAAAGAATTCACAACATGAACTTTAAATGTAAATTTTAAAATACAAATATATTTAAAGATTCTAGATTCTAAAATATAAAGCTTTCTATCATGATACACGCATATAAAGCAGTTGATCTAATAGGAAAATACTGTTCATAGATTAATTTCATTTGTGCATATAATTGTTTTTAAATTTTAAGTTAGTTCATGAAATTTAATGAATACATTTTGTAAACTTTGTTACCAAAAGAAGAAAAGGAATGCTATAGACAGGCACTGACTAGCCTTTAGTTATAAAAAGTCATATATATGTGTGTTTCAAATTCTGTATAGAAAAGCAGACAGCAGCTCTACATGAGGTTCTTTGAGTGAAAGTAAGGCAAAGGCAGTTAGTAAACTGACACTTTACTGAAAAATGACTGACAAAATCCACTGGGCTACAGAAACATTTGAGTTTTCATTTACATTAATTTACTTATCCGTGGGGCTATTAGATCCTTATTTCTTTGCATGCTGTACCCATCAGATAGAAAACCTTACGCCTGAAGAGGAGAGATGGGAAGAGAACTTCTAAAGGCCTGCATGGTCAAGTTCCAGCTGCCCCAGCTAGAAAGAGAGGCACGTTGGGTGCCCAACTCTAATGCCTCTATTCCCCATGCATGCAACATGGGGAATAAACAAAGGGAACTGGAGATGGGTGTGCGGTTGCAGGGCCACGATCTCGTTGCAATTACTGAGACATGGTGGGACAGCTCTCATGACTGGAATGTGGCCATGGATGCCTTTAGGCTGGACAAAAAGTAGGATTGCAATCCTGGACTTCAAGAGACCTAACTTTGACCTCTTCAGGGAGCTCCTTGGAGGAATCCCCTGGGCAAGGGTCCTAGAAGGAAAGGGGGTCCAGGAGAGTTGGCTGATATTCAAGCACCACTTTCTCCAAGCTCAGGATCAGTGCATTCCTACAAGAAAGAAGTCGAGCAAGGCGGGCAGGAGACCTGCATGGATGGGCAGGGAGCTGTTGGGTAAACTTAATGAGAAAAAGAGCATGTATGTAATGTGGAAGAAGGGCCAGGCCACATGGGAAGAATATAAGAACATTGTCAGAGAATGCAGGGATGCAACGAGGAAGGCCAAGGCCCATTTGGAATTAGAGTTAGCAAGAGATGTCAGGGACAACGGGAAGGACTTCTACAAATACATCAGCAACAAGAGGAGGGCTAGGGAAAATGTTAGCCCACTGATGAATGGGGAGGGTGCCTTGGTGGCGGAGGATGCAGAGAAGGCAATGTTACTAAATGCCTTCTTTGCCTCAGTCTTTACTGCTAGGGCCAGTCCCCATGTACTGAGCCCGGAGACAAGAGAGAGAACCAGGAGAGAGGAGGACTTTCTGCTGGTTGAGGAGGACCGGGTGAGGGATTATATAGGCAAACTGGACACCCATAAATCTACGGGCCCGGATGGGATGCACCCAAGAGTGCTGAGGGGACTGGCAGGGGTCATTGCTGAGCCATTCTCCATCATCTTTGAGAGGTCATGGAGACCGGGGGAGGTACCGGAGGACTGGAAGAAAGCCAAGGTCACTCCAGTCTTCAAAAAGGGCAAGAGGGCGGAGCCAGGAAACTACAGGCCGGTCAGCCTCACCTCCGTCCCTGGAAAGGTGATGGAGCAGCGTATCCTAGAGACCATCTCTAGGTATGTCAAGGAAAAGAAGGTGATCAGGAGTAGTCAGCATGGATTCACCAAGGGGAAGTCGTGTCTGATGAACCTGATAGCCTTCTACGATGAGGTGACCGGCTGGATGGATGATGGGAGAGCTGTGGATATTGTCTACCTTGATTTCAGCAAGCCTTTCGACACAGTCTCCCATAACATCCTCATAGGAAAGCTTAGGAAGCGTGGACTGGATGAGTGGAGAGTGAAATGGGTTGAGTACTGGCTGGATGGCAGAGCCCAGAGGGTGGTGAGAAATGGAGCTGAGTCTGGTTGGAGGCCTGTGGCCAGTGGTGCCCCGCAGGGGTCAGTACTGGCCTGGTGCTGGTCAACTTGTTTATCAGTGACTTGGACGAGAGCATAGAGTGCACCCTCAGCAAGTTTGCAAATGACACCAAACTGGGAGGAGTGCCCAACACTCCTGAGAGCTGTGCTGCCATTGAGAGAGACCTAGACAGGATGGAGAGTTGGGCAGAGAGGAACCTCATGAGGTTCAACAAGGACAAGTGCAGGGTCCTGCACCTGGGGAGGAATAACCCCAGGCACCAGTACAGATTAGGGGTTAACCTGCTGGAAAGCAGCTCCATGGAGAGGGATTTGGGAGTCCTGGTTGACAACAAGTTAACCATTTGTCAGCAATGTGCCCTTGTGGGCAAGAAGGCCAATGGGATCCTGGCCTGCATCAGGAGGAGCGTTGCCAGCAGGTCGAGGGAGGGGATCCTTCCCCTCTACTCAGTTCTGGTGAGGCTGTACCTGGAGTACTGTGTGCAGTTCTGGGCTCCCCAGGACAAGAGGGACATGGAGCTTCTAGAGAGGGTCCAGCAGAGAGCCACGAAGATGATTAAGGGACTGGAGCATTTGTCCTATGAGGAAAGACTAAGCGAGCTGGGCCTGTTCAGTCTGGAGAAAAGAAGGCTGAGAGGAGATTTGATTAACATGTTCAAGTACCTGAGGGGTGATCGTAGGGAGGATGGGGCCAAGCTCTTCTCCGTGGTGGCCGGTGACAGGACAAGGGGTAACGGGTGTAAGTTGAAATACAGGAAGTTGCACCTCCATGTGAGGAAGAACTTCTTTCCTGTGAGGGTGACAGAGCCCTGGAACAGGCTGCCCAGAGAGGTTGTGGAGTCTCCTTCTCTGGAGATCTTCAAAACCCGCTTGGATGCCACCCTGTGCCACGTGCTCTAGGTGTCCCTGCTGGAGCAGGGGGGTTGGACTAAATGATCTCTAGAGGTCCCTTCCAACCTCAACCATTCTGTGATTTCGTGAAAACTTTTCAGGAAAAGAGACTGCACAGTGATTACATACAGAATCACAACTGGTTCAAGACTCTTCCATATTAACTACATAAGAGGTTTTTTAAGTCCTTTCATAATATTATTTAAATGTATAAGTGGTTTTGGAAATCAAATAACCACTGAAAACAAAAATATGAAATATTCAGAAAACTTTAATTCCTAGTTAAAAATGAAACAGGTATCAAAATAAAATTCTGATTTACAGTACAGTTATATATCTGTTAATCTCTATTATGCTTAAATTTAGTATTCAATTAAATCTTGACACTGCTGTAATTACTTTGATGAAGACATTTTAAAACTGCAAACTCAATTTGCAAATGTCGAAAAATTATTTGGAAATTATTTTTTAAGCATTATATACACATATTTCTTTTGGTGAGATTTCATCCTTCAGCACATGGATAACTGCATGTGCAGTGACTGTGCACTGAAGGAATATAAAGAGCACAGTTTTTCAGCCTTGTGAAAAAGAGTAATGTAATTAAAATAAGTATTTCATCCAAAGATGCTTTTTAAGATTAAGGAATTAAGATTTGCAAAATTCTGCAATGGGCCACAAAATAAAAATACATAAATACCATTATATAAAATAAAATAATATAAATAATATAAATAAAATAAATAATATAAAATACATAAATACCATAAATACTATTTATATACTATAAATACTATAAATACTATTTTGGATAGAAATATTGTGTATTTTCAGCCATTTGCTAAAATACTTTTACTTGTCATATTTCCCCCTTTTTATGGTATCTATCTCCCCCCTTTTTTTTTTTTTTACTCATTCATTCCATTTAAGAAATTAGATAATAGATTGTTTACAAACTTTTAAAATGAACTCTTAACTGATGTATTCAACAATTCCAACTCACTATCTGAGATCCATGGTGTGCATCTAAATATCACATGATTACTTGCTGAATAAATAATCTAACCTGTATAAATAGGAATAAATCCCTGAGACTTGATTCTCTCAGGAAGAATTTGAATAACATGAGATAATCATAGACCACAGGCCATATTTTTTTCCTGTTTTCAAGAACTTCCAGTCTAAATTCATAAGTTGGTTCTATGTTAAAATAATAATAAAAGACATTAAGTTATGGATTAATGGGAAAGGAATGAGAAGAGCTGTATATGAAGAGCTGTATATGTATATTCTCTATATGTATATGTATGAGCTTATATTTGCTCAATTTTCTTTTGTCACTTTTATTCCAAGAACTGTTATTTTTCTCTTCTTTAACTCCTTAAATGTCTCACCAAATGCAAGCATTATTCCTGATACGCAGTGTTGTATATGAGATTTTAAAAGAGTATTATTATTTTACAAAAGATGAAGAAACCCTATTTTTGGCACATCTATTGTTTGATTGCTGGAGTTTGGCGTGGGCATGTAGATATTGCATGCAATTGCATGCTAATTGGATGCTATTGCATGCAACTTTTTTATCTCCAACTGCAAACAGTGCTATTTAATGTCCTCTCCCCAGTTGCTGTCAATCATACAAACCATTCACAACCTGTGTATATACCCTGATTCACAGGTACAGAACCAAACAGTAATATACTGGGTCTCTACTATACTGTGCTAGTGTGCTCATGCCAAGTCTCCAGACTGGAGCTCAGGTACAGGTAGTTAGAAGAAGGTAAAAAAAATGCTCACTGGTCTGATATCTTCTCTAGTGTGTCCTGCCTCTGTAACAAGCATTCCTTGTTATTGCAAGACCATCACATTATATTAACACAATGTTGGTCTAAAATTTTATCTATTGCACTTAGTTCAGCACATGAACATTTTTTAGGTTACTGGAGGACAGATAGGGGGAACGCTCAAAAATCTCCCAACCTGTAAGAAATTCTAGGCAAAAAAATCCAAAGTATTTAAGCTCAAATTCTATTTAGTCTATTTAGTCACATTTACAAGATTTAGCTTCAGTAGCTGCTACCCCATTACTGCAATTTGCAGTGTACATTTTCTTCTATATCAGCATCGATATTTCATCTGTACAGGAATGGACTCATTGATTCTGTCCTACCATAAAAAATACCTTAAAGTTCCTGTTTCATATTTAGTAAAGGATTACAGAGAATTTCCATCCACTTGGCCATAAGGGACTTATGTCCCCTATCGAAAATTCTACCAGGAATCCCTAAATATTTCTCTATCACTTTTAAGAATTACTGTGCATTTGTTGTTTGTACATGCCCTTGGATTAGAATCTTTTTCATCCTAGAGTTGCCTCAGATTATTAGATGATTACTAGAATGTGAACTGTGGAAAAAAAGAAACGTTTTGAATGTTGAAATATCAGCCTATTCCAGGTGGAGACAAGACTCCAATTCCTGTTCATATTTTGAATGAGTTCCTTAATGATGTTCCCAAATGGAATGCCTTCCATTTCATAAACATCTGTAATTTTGAATAGCTCTTTGAACTATGATGGCAGGCTATTTCATGAACCAGCTGAAGTTAAGATCTAACTGTTGCACAAAGAGACAGCCTCTAACAGAATACTTCATCAACTTAGCATTAACCTTAATATTTACACAAATGATGATAAACTGAGGTTACAGTTACAGGCCAAAAGTGACGATGCGTAGATGCTTCTTCAGAAAAGATTCCAAGTGGTGAACCTGAAAATGAATCACCTAGATACTTCTATAGCCTGCGTTTTTTACTGCTGCACTTAGCAAACAGATACATTCACAGAAGAAAACAAAGTTCATAATCAATAATAGATCAAACTATAAAGTTTCCTGTTGGATAATGTGATAATTTCACTTTATAATTCTTTACCACTGACTGGAACTGAAGTGAATGTTTAGTCTAAAAGCTATCAGCTGTTTATTCTCTATATTTCACTGATTACCCCCAAAAGAGTATTGTTACTTGCAAGAATGCTTTAAGCTGTCATTTTACTTACACACAGTAATTAAACATTTGTTTTTGATTGCCACAAAACCCACAACCTCTTATTATTGCTCTTTTCAATTAGTGTAATTGAGAAATTGATTAAGTTATAGTGATTTTTCTGAATAGGATTTGTTTTCTTCATCTGCTATATCTTGTGCAAATTTGCTTTTTACTGTTTTAAAAGCAGGAGGGGAGGGAAGGATAATGAAAACCAAGTTCATTTCCTGTCTTCACCAAGGCAATAACAGAACTCTCTCATTTAATGAAACATACATCAAAGCCACAGGGAATGAAAGGACACACATCTCTTCTCTGTGCTATGATAGGTGAACTTGCATGAAGTCTAAGGCAGGATGATTTTCTACTTTAATGAGAAAAATACCATACAGATGACAGCTTATTTAAAAATATCAGATATGCTGTAACGACCTCTTCTAAAGTTGCCAATTATGAAGTGAAATTTCACGCTGAGCACAAAAGCAGAGAAGTTTTCACAAAGCACAGAAGAAGAGTATATATGCTCCATTGCCAGTGAAAACACACTACTGCCTAGAGCTATCAGATAGGTGTTAGTCATGTTATGACACAATATAGACTCCACAATAATTTAAAAAAGACAGTAAACACAGCATAATTATTGTCACATTACTGGACAAATAAGTACAATAACATCACGCACTGGCACTAGGAGAGCAATGGCATTTAAGAAAGCCAGCAAGATGAGGCAGAGAGAAAGCTGTGCTGTACGGTCAAAGATACTGAGCTGACAGCTATGCCTATTAAGAATGTTCAAAATTTCTCATAATAAACTTCTGCTTATAGATGTTTATAACTTTATAAAACTTTAGTTATTTTATGTGAAATATGCCATGTCAAGCGTCTGCATCATGTAGAGGAAGATTTCAGTCAGAATGGTTCTACTGCTTGTGAGAATATAGCAGTGCAGCAGAAAAATGCAGTGATATTGACATTTTCAGGGAACGTCTTGGAGCTTGACAGTGCCAGTTTTCTTCCAGGGATTTTCTGTTTGCCATCTGTGTAAAATTAGATTCAAATTTACCCTTTTTAGAACTTTTGATTAGAATACTGTTGTTCATATGTGCTTTACAATGACTCAAATTTTAGTTAGAAATGACCTTTAGTAAGGTCCTTAAAGATCCAATATCCATGCTATGAATAGGTGGTGTATAAAAATAGTCCTAGAGTCAAAATGTAACAATGATCAACCTTGAAGTTATCATACTGCTTATATGACTTCTCCAGAGTTTATTTTCCACAATCCTAATGATAATTCAGTATGTTTTAAACCTGCACAGACAGTAAAACACCATTTTGAGTGGTAATAATCAAATACAGTACTTAGGCTCTCTGAAGGACTATCATGGAACAGAATATTGCTCTGGCTAAAACTTGAGTGTTAAGTAATTAATTTTCAGTAATTAATAAACATCTGTGGTAATCTAAGGATTTTTATAGCCAGAGCAACAGTAAAGTCAAGTGCAAATGTGTGTGTTTTTTTTTTTATTTTTCATGTTTGATACTGACATTTTTTTTAATTGGTATCCAGCACAAAGTGCTCTATGCCATCCGAGTTGTATATAATTTAAGTCATAAAGTTGAGCAGTTTCATGCATTTAATAATAGGGTTAAATGTAAACCCAATGAGGAACATATTGTCTATGACAATAATGACAGTGGGGATAGAAGGACAGGTCATTTTCTCAATCTGCCACAGGACTGGTCCCTACTCTATTCAGTAGGGTATCTTCTAACTGTATTGCAGATTTAAATGCTTCATACAACGGGGCATATATCTAATATTAATGAAATATTCCACAATACAATGCTTTAATTATTCACTTTTTCTTTCTCCTATCTTTCCTGTTTTGTCATATTATTCCATTTAATTTTACTGCTGCACCCCTAGGAAAGTTCTCTCTTCTTTCTACTCTTCTGGAGTAAGTGGCATAGCATCCACAATAGCAGTGAAAGCTATTCTGCTGTCATAGCAAGGCTGAGTGGAAGGTTTAGATAATGTCCATCTTCTCCAAATCCCACAAAACAGATGGTTTCTGTGGAGTGTTTTGAGGAAAAACAGTGTTCTCAGAGGACAAGTGTTCTCTGCTAGATGCAGAGACTAGCTTGGATCAGGGCACAGGAACTGGGGACAGGGCCCGGTAGGCTGAGAAACTGTGAAAGAAAACAAAGGGTAGCTGAAGGGAAAAGCAGGGGAGAGCTGAGGTTTATCTCCTAAGGTTTCAAATGGAAAGCAAGGTGATGTTTTCCTACACATCATTTCCAAGGCCTGGCACTATTTTGCAAGCTTGCATTGAGCTTTGCTAACTTCCCCAAACTATGAGCTCTATGGAGGAAGAACAAGTTTCTTAAGTATGTTAAGAAAGAAAGAAAGAAAAGAAAAATTGAAAATGTGATAATGTGATCTTCCAGTAATAAAGAATTATATTTTATCTACATTTATTGAGTTCCATATATTAGTGATTTTATTGTGCCCTTGCATCTCAAAGTTAGCCCCTTTTTACATTTTGCTTTAAAATCAATGACCCAATACAGTCCTTTAGATTTATTTAATCTCTTATAAACTTTTAATAGTTCTTCTCTCCATTTCTTTATGATTTTTTTTCAAACTTCTAGCTGAACTGCCTGAACAGTAAATTACTGTTGATGCTGCTTCACAAATCCACCTGACAGAGCAGGGACTATCACCTGCTATCTCTTATATCTCTGCTCATGCAACTCAAAATCTCACTGCCTGCTGACTGAATTAGATGGAGTCTAGATAATTTTAGCCATTTTTTGCTGAGCATTCTCACTTCAAGTCTCTTCTGATATTTTATTTGCACCGCCCACTTTTATAAGCCTATGATGCTGAAAATAAGTGAGGGAAACATAGATGGAATTAAAAGACATACCACTATCACTTTCCACAAAGAAAAACAGAGAAAATGCCAAATCTTTTCTGCATTTCTTCCACAGAAGGAAGTATTGTCCAGTCTGAGGCTTTCCTCAGGTCAATAAGTTACATTACAAGCTCCTCCTCCTATCACAATTATCCCTCCAAACAACCTGACTGCCTCTCCTCTGATGCAGCCTCCAGTTCTTTCCCCTGTCCATCCCTCCACTCTTCCCACTTCACATGGGAAGAGTGGCTCCTGCTACTTTCTAGTGTCTTTTTCCCTTTCAGTCATACCATTGGAAAAAGTCACAGGCCAGACATGCCTATTGCACAGATCATCTCTTTGCACTCTCCCAATCTTCCTTGGCATGAGCCTCCTGGACTGCCTCTGGTGCTGGTGGTACTGTTTGCTGAGCTCTGTTTTCATATGCTGAGGCTACCTTGATGCTACCCAAACAAATGCTGAAAAAATCTTGGTACTGGACAAGAGCGAAGACAAAAAGACAAAAAAGAGTGGACAGAAAAAGAGGTGGAATATTCTGCCTAGATTAGTCTGATCATCCTTTTCTATTATCTGCTCCCTTAAGTCTCACCAAAGTCAAAAGAAGTGTTTATGTAAGGAAAAGAAGAATATGTTGAAGAAGGAGAAAAGGTAGAGATGAACCTTAATTAGAAGAATTAACTCCATTAAACTCTGTTTATCAGTTCCTATCAAATGTGTAATAAAAATACACAAAGAATTGCTTTCATTTTTCATTTAAATTTTTCTATGAAACAATACAACATGATTTTTAGGCTTTCATCAAATTCTGCAGAGCAGAAATATACCTGGCCAGCTCTGCCTATAATAAAAAAACAGATAAAAAAACTTTTTCAAAGAGAAAATTATTTAAATGGTTATGTGAGAATGACATTTTCCTATCCCCAAATGGTACAATGCTATTTCATAGTATTGTGCAATTTTATAAAGAGATCTACTTTCACTATGGTTTTAGTAAATATTTAGTGTGTACAAAATTGTGTTCTGAAGGATTGGTTGACTTTCAGCTATAGTAATCCACTGGAAAAGGCAAATCTATGGAATCCTATGAAAACACATGGAGGCAAAAACATTTTCCTTTTATATTTAGTACTGATTTTCCTTTCTAATAGAGGCTTCTTAAATTATTGTTACGATGTTTTTCAAGGTTACTAACCATTTGCACAAGTCTAATAACTTAGCACACACCAGAATCTAGAGCACTCTATAAAGCATTCTTTGGTAGAAAAAAGGTTTCGTTCCTACTATTATTCTGTGCACTCTGTAATCTTTATAAATCCATATTGCCTTTCTTGGTTATACAAATGACAGTATTTTTGAGGCAGATGTGCTGGAGCTTTAATTACTCAGACCTCAGAAAACAGAGTGAGGTAGGGAGATAATTATGATTTAAAAGTAGAAGACAAAAGTAATCGATCCTTATTTCTTTGGTTTTTCCCCTACGAGACAAAGGAAACAAAAGAATTGGCATAGTAAGGATTCTTTTCTCACCTGTAATATCATATTATAGTGAGTGTTATTTCCTTCTACACATACAGGACAGAAGCAGAATCATTCTAGTGTAACTGGTATAATTGCTACCAGTTATCTCCATCTGGTGTGAATCACACAGTCTTCTATAATTTGTGCTATATTCTAACACAGACTTTGAAAAACAAAAGTTAGTTCCTTGGTGTTTTTTTTTCTTTTTTTAAATATATAACCTACCCTATGATAATTATTTCCAAAAGAAAGCTGGTCGTTCATAAAATCCGACTCCAGTATAACTTCACATCTTCAAAGCTAATTTTATATAGTCATCATGAACACGGCTGAAATTGTAATGAGCTTGCTCTGCATTTTCATATGGAAAACTGTTAGAAACCTAATTCATAATGCAAGGCAGCAGAACACTTTATAGGTAAATTACCCACAACACAGCAATAAATCAAAGTAAGTCCCATCTGTCATTTTAGAAGTGGCGGGAGTCTATTACAGATTGACACAGGTATGATGCAGCCAGATGGATAGCACTTGGCTTGCACAATACATGCTATTGGTAGAAAACAATTGCCTTTTTAAAGATACAAGGCAAAAATAGCCAACCTGATGTAGGGTACGGCGCTCGGAAGATCTCGCGATGTACGGGAAGAATAGGGAACTAAGGCATATGCCATATTAGGTAAAGAGCAACGCTTATTGGCTATATAGGCATGCTTCCGCCTTTGCTACCTTTATAAGATCCAGCCTGCGTATATTAAACGCCATTTGCAGCATCCTCATATTGGTGTCTGTGCTCTCTGGCCCGGGCACGGGTTGGACGTGCCTGGCCGCCTCGGCGGACGGAGTCGATTGCCAATGTCAGGCAACAAGTGGTGACCCCGACGTGATACTCCGAGGCGGCGGACCGCAGGCGGTCGAGGGATCCGGATCATGGAAGGGATAATCAAGGTCGTATTATCGTTTGCTCGTGAATGGGGGATTTCTGTGAAATCGAACGCAGTTAAGAGCTGCATTGAGCGGCTCCTTGAAGAAGGGGCAGTTAACAGTGCCGGGGAAGTTTTATTCCCCCAGCACTGGCAGAGATGTACCACCGCGTTAACGGAATATGGTATGTCTAAAGGGAGTGCGAAAGATCTAAAGACATGGGGAGTGATACGGCAGGTCCTCCAGAGAGCAAGGGAGGAGAGGGAGACTTGGAGGGCAGCACGGGAGGCGCTCGGGAAGAGCGAAGCAGTGGGAGTGCAGACAGAGGCTGATGAACAGACCCTCTGCAAGCTTTCGATCTGGTGCAGAGAGAATGGGTTCAAAGCCGAGCCCCACCTAGCATTCAAACCCGATGTGAAAGCCAAAAGCAAAGTGGCCATCGGAGCCACGTCCGCCTTTGCAAGCACTTCAGGACCGGGACCACCACGCCACTGAAAACCGCTGGTGTTTGGAGATCCATCGCTAACCCCCCCGCCCGTGCCTGCCTCTGTGCCTGCACCTGCGGCGCCTACACTGTCTGTGCCCCCGCTTCCGCTTGTTAGATTGCCTTGAAAAAAGGAGAAAGGGGGGCTGGGGAAGAGAAGGCGAATGAGATCAAGGAAACTTATGTTGCTGAAGGCTTGATGAAAGCCAGGAGGGAGGTGCAGAGGAATTTGATCTGTCTTTAAAAGTGGGGGTTGAAGAACTGTAATGCTTTAAGTGAGGATAGAAACCGTTATTAGGGCTATTATTTCTATTTGCTATGTTCATCTCTATTATGTGTTGTATCCTTTGTATATTGATGCCGACACGAGGTATGGTTGAAAGGTGGAAATTTGTATGATCTGTAGAGTCATAAAACTATTGTGAAAAATAGGATCCAAGACCCTGAGAAAGAAGATGTTTGCCTGCCCAGGCTGAGCGATAAGGAGTGCGGAGGCGGCTGCCCAGCCAGGCTCAGAGCCGACCTCCTCCGAAAGCAGCTGAAGGCGGCTGCTCGACCGGGCTTGTAGCCAACTTAACTGCAAACATCCTCTAAATTAGTTTGAAGGTCAAACACCCGAGAGGGAGGAGATGAGAAAGGCAGGACCCTCAGACTGACGACTGGGACAATTTACTGACATGCGCACCTGCGCACCCAGGAGGGAAGATTATGTGACTGAAGGCAGAGTTTGTCCGCCCCCTGGTCTGCCTGCTGGCACGTACTGGCCCTACGTGGCAGGATGCACCGGGCATAAACAGACAGTGCAGAGAGAAAGGAGGGGTGAGACTCCTAACACTGAGACCCACGTTGTCTCTGCGGGGACGCCCGCTGAGTTGGGAGCCTGTCAGCAACCCTCTCATCTGCCAACTCAAGAGAATGTTCAGTCTCAGTGTCCTGCCGACAAGTAATGAGTAATTAGGCATACTTTGCTTCTTTAACGTGCTTTCACCTGAATAGCCGTAGCCACTTTGTTCTGTGTGATTATTGCCGAATCCCAAACCCATTCGCAACCTAATTGGCAGCGAGGATGGGATTAGGCAATTGAGACAGTGGAACTCACTAGTGGAGCACACAGCTACGTGAGGTCGTGCCACTGGATGGAAATTGTGTTTGTGCTGTTTGTATCTGTGGTTTTTAGATCTTTATTGTGTAATATATATATCAGCAGAGAGGGCTAAATAAGCACAACAAGAAAGTCCAGAATTTGAAAGTGGGAAAGTCAGGAATAACTCAGACTACGGCGTCCCCCCCCACCTCCCCCGCCCACCCACCCCACCGATGGAGGACTGGGAGCCGTACTCTGACTTGTATCCTTGGAAAGAGACTAGGGAAGTACTTCAGCATGGGAAACAAGAATGAAGTGATGGCCAAGCTCCAGTGCAACTGACACAGAAGGACCTGCAACAGTCCTTACAAATTGTAAAAGCCTCAATGCTACTGGAGCGGAGGCCTCCTTAATATACAGAAATCCCAAGCAATTTCTGGGGAGGAAACCAAATTGAAGCTATGCAAACATAAATAGAAATGGAAATTGAGAACCTTTCAAAATGATTCGGACATCTTAATAATCGATTTAAAAGATTGTTTTTTCACCATACTATTACATCCTGAGGACCATGACATAGTGGAACATATGAACCAAACGCTGAAACGCCAGCTACGAAAAACGAAAAATTGGCAAGAGCAGAATATGTTTTAAAATTTTGAGATTGCCCCAGGATAGCCTAGTCCCTCTGATGGTCAAACACAGGGCTGGGCTAAAGGGAGGCCTGACAGAAGTAAAGTCGGGTCCGTGTAAGGTGATGCTGAGAGACTGGAACACGGGAAAACGGACGGGACCCTTGGGCTTGATAACCTGGGGAAAAGGGTATGCTTGTATCGTTACAGATACTGGAACCAGATGGGTGCCAGCAAAAATGGGTGAGACCTTGGCTGGAAGCAAACTTGCATACATCAAACGTAGCAGGCAGGCAGCTGGTACCCTAGCTGTGGAAAGTGTGAGCCTGCAGAACAACAACATGGGAGGAAGAAGTGTTTCTGTTATTATTAGCTGTATATTGTGGCTTTTAGGAGCTTCCCCCTACAGGAACGGCTGGTGGGATGACCTCACAACCCATACACCTCAGTGATGGAGGATTCGACTGGACCCCGACCTACTAAGAAAGCACCTTGTCCGGTTGAAAAGGAAATATTGGAGAACAGCAAAACAAACGATCGACATGGCAAGACGAGGAAAGGGTCTCTTTGCGTTATCCTGCTGATACAGGTTGTATGGAGTCGACCAGGAAACACAGAATCCTAGGCCCGACAATGGGCGAGGGCGAGAGGCGCATCCCATTATTGCCTCCCCACCGGGGTGGAAAAAGGGGAAAGTCCTGATCTCAACCTGTGTTGAAAATGTTGCAGTTTGAAAGCCGTAGTGGTAATGGTGGTGGGGGGGGGAAGGAGGTATCAAAAAAGGTATCGGATTCACGAACAGTCTGTCAACTGTAGGTCCGATTGCCCCCCCCCCCCAGACAAATAGTCGAGTTCGCAAACAGTATGATTTATTCGAGTGCAGCATTTACAAAGCAGGTTTCGGATGTTAGTACAGGAAATTCTCTACTAGAGCATGGGGTTTTTAGCTAGCTCTGATGTACAAATGTGCAATCATCACTCACCCCAGAAAATGGGAGAAGACGTCCAGTCTCGAGTCTCCTCAGGCAGCGTCCCGGCGCAAGGGGAGGGAAGGGGGCTCAGCCTCTCAACTGACCCAGGAGTTACGATGAATTCTTCCCTCCAGACTTTTCATCCTTAGTTCACCTTTTATACTTTTCTTTACATTCAGGTGGAGCTTGAGTGACTAAAGTCATACTTAACCTTGTTGTTGATTGGTGGAAAAGTTTCTCGCTTTCATTTAAAGGTACAGTCAACCGAAAATCTAAAGCGCATGCTCAGTGAGGGGTGGTCGTACCTCGGAGGCGGGTAACTTCTGAGATGGAGGTACGGTTTTCACATTATAATGAGCAAAGTTTAAGCATCATTTGCCACCTTTGCTGGCTCAGCACCGGACTTGTTATCGTATATCTCTCATTAGACAGCCACTGTGCAGCTTATCAGCAGCCCAGCAAAGGGAGTGCAACAGAGTTTGGCCGTGGAGCTTTCATCCCGCTCCATCCTCCGTTACTCCCTTTTGCAGCTGCGAGGAGGGCAGATTGCGTTGCCCAGGGAACCGTGGAGGAGCAGAGTCCGTGCATACCAACCATCCTGGAAGTGGCAACTGTGCAGCACCCCAAGCAGGCCTCTGTAATGCCAGAGCTATGTGAGGCCCTAGTTTTCCTCTCAGTTCCTGCTTTCAAACAATTCTTCTACAAACGCTTCTTCCACACAATCCACTAACATGCTTTGCTTTTGTAAGTTTTGCGGCTTCGCTAACAGATAACGCTTTATGCAAATTAATGGCACGAAGAGCAGCAAATCTCACAATACTGCCTAGTGGGACAGTGTATGGGGAATCATGGTCACCATATGGGTCATATGTTAATGTGACATACCGCTCCCATCATGTGAATTTCACAGAGTACCTAGAGATAGTCACTCAGAAGGCTCAGAAATGGGAGAGAAAGATTACATCAGATCCCTCTGCCACCTATAATACAATAAATATAGGCAGAGGTGTGGGAAGATTTAGCTGCGGGGATGATGAAGGAAACAGGGAGTGGATTATACCCGAAGACTTGTTTAGACACTCAGGTACAAGATGGACGAACGGTACTATAATTCTCCCCACCTGAAACGTTTCCTGCTCTAGCGCGCTATGCTTGCTGGCTGCTGCATACCTACCACCAGACAAAATACCCCCAACCCTTGTAAAATTTTTTGCCCCCATGTCACCTGATGTCTTTTTACCGGGTAATATGAGCGAGGCACCATTCCTCGTCCTGGTGAATGCTAATATTACTTGCCTCGGCCCGATTTTAGGATCAACAGGGCTATACAAAATTCAAAGCTCGACCTGTCACTTGTTGCGGACGAATAAAGCAGTAAACACGTTGTCTCAACAGATAGCGGCAGGTCTTAGGGATGTCAACCAGATACTCAAAGCACATCACGAGGCCATCAACGTAATCTTCGAGATTCTCCAGGTGGGGGGAGGCCGGTCCAGAACATTCAAAAACCTAACATTTTGTTGCCTGACCACAAAAGACTACGAGAAGATCGGCAAGAGGTCGGAGGCCATTCAAAACGTAGGATCAGATCTGCTACAGATGATAAGACGTAACCCAGGAAACTGGAGATGGCTTGAGAACATAGGCAACAGTATCTGGACATGATTACTATCCTGGCTCAATTGAATTGATTGTGGAAGCTTGGGTTGATTATCATTATGGTATTGATTGGTGTCTTTTGCGGCATGCCTATTTTGTCATGTATAATCCACTATGTATTGCATCAGCTACGACGCTCACAGAAACAAGGCAGTCACAATGTACGCTATTAGCAGCTTGTTCAAAGTAGTGATATTTAGGATATTTAGATTAACATGGGGAGGGGGAGATGTAGGGTACGGCGCTCGGAAGATCTCGCGATGTACGGGAAGAATAGGGAACTAAGGCATATGCCATATTAGGTAAAGAGCAACGCTTATTGGCTATATAGGCATGCTTCCGCCTTTGCTACCTTTATAAGATCCAGCCTGCGTATATTAAACGCCATTTGCAGCATCCTCATATTGGTGTCTGTGCTCTCTGGCCCGGGCACGGGTTGGACGTGCCTGGCCGCCTCGGCGGACGGAGTCGATTGCCAATGTCAGGCAACACCTGATTACCCCAGCAAGATTGAGTGTAATAAGAGCTGAAACACAATAATGAAGGATCTGGACAAAACAGGAGACCAATGTAGTAAGAACATTCTGATTGATTTATATTCCTTTCCTAAAGCCTTTCCTTCTAACAGAGTGTACTATTCAGTTCCATTGGAAAGAAAAAGATACAATTATTTCGTTATCACTTATTTTGTATTAATGTGTTTTTTAAAGGTAAACAGCTTCTAATTATCATTTGGGCAGTGGCAGGAGGGATGATAATTTCTCTTTACTTGTTACAGTAGTATCTACTGCACTTCCCTATTTATATCTTCAGAAGGTTATAGTCAAATTAAATATCACAACTACACCCAGCAAAAATTTAAATAATTATAATAAATGAAAATTACTAGATATAATGACAGAAAGACAATGCAAGTGAAGTTAGTAAACGACCTGTTCTGATACACCAACATTTTCACATTCAAGGTATGGGCCTCTCTGCACTTGAGCTCTAGAAGATGTGTTTACATATGTCAAAGGGTTGAGTACATGGTGGTCTTAATTATGTATCAAAATATTTAAAAGAATACACACAAACAGAAGAATTAACATCTCTCAAATGATACAAGCCTATCGCCCTTTGAAAGAGAATGTCTGAAATGGTTGTTTTTTGTCAACTGAACTGCAATCTTTTGTTCATTTTCTTTAGGAATGTTTTGTATTTCTGCAGCTATCAAATATATTTTAATAATTTGGGCTGGTCTAAGAAATCTCAGTCCATTCTACAAGGATTAATAATGCCCATAGAAGACAGGAAGACTATATCCATTTTGCAGCATGACACCTGATGTTCACAAAAACAGCATTAGATGATACAGTACATCAGATAGAAAAAATCCAAAAGTCAAGACTTCCAGACTCTTTTCTAACAAGAAATTATTCTTCCTAATAAAATCAACAAACTAAGAATTATCGCTACCAGAAGCAAGCCCAAATTTTGGCTCATCCAGTAATTTATTCCTAAATATTTATGGGATAATAGTGAACTTTCCTCTTCTCAGTCTTATGATAACCATAACGCTCTTGGTACAGTGAACACTCAGTTATTTCTGGAGATGTGGGGCTATAAGAAACTTTTAACAAATCTTCTATTTGATCACCCATAACACTGATGAAACATTGCTTACTATTTACTAAATATCACACTGTAATGAAGCTAAATATGATATAAATCTGAGCAAGCTAATGAGATTTTATAAAAGCTTGCAGAATTATAAGCTGATGGTGACAAGATTTCACTCTCTCCCCACTCTTTTTTTTCTTACAAGTCATAGTAAACCATGCTTCGTTCTCCAAAATAAATAATTTTATTTGGGGTGGCATACATACCATAGCACAGCAGCACAGAAAAGATTTATCTTCAGAATGGCTCACCTGTGCCAGCAATCTGAACATGACATGACCTATCACTAAAATTATGCTGTCTAAGTGAAAATGTGCTATTGCTAAGTAAAGAAAAGGAGTTGAGACGAATCAGAGAATAGTTTTGTGTTACCCCATTTTCAGGCTTTCCAAAAACCACTTGCAGCAAGAAAAGCAAAAGTTCCATTAAAAAAAAAAAAAGTGAACATCATGAAAAGCAACTAAACTTATTAAGCAAGCCAGTATTTCTTGGGAATATTTACTTATCAGATCAGATCCATGTGTTACATGTTAAAACCCCAGTATTGCAACTTCATCTGAAAGTCTAAAATTCAAGCTATGCTATTTTTGTTTCTTACATCTCTGCAGTTTATTAAAAAATACCAGAACAACTAGAAATTCAAAGATTCTTAATTCATGAATGGTACATAAAAAATGTGGGCATCAGAAATTCTACTTTCTCTTATCTGCTTCACACTCACTCCATCTTATCCAACTCTGGGCTCCAACAAGGGAAGACAAAACCACACACACACTTTTCTATACATGTAGGTGTATGTATATAAATAATGTACCAAAAGTGGTACAAGCCTAATTAAATTGTGATGTTCTCCTGTTATTTGTCACCCGTCTTCCCTTTCTACATGTTTGTATCATGACCTAATACTGGAACTGCTAATTCCCAAACTCCTGCTGAACTGTAGGTTGCTGATATTTACAGAAGTCTACAATTTTCCAGAAAAGTCTCCTAGGCACCAAAACTCTACTAATGAGCATATCAAGAGCTTGATGTTCATCTTCCAACCTGTCTTTAACCACAAAGTGATGGAAACTTAGGAAAACATGGATTACTTGCTCCTTTTGTCATAATAAAATGCAGAGCCACCACCTCCCTGGGTGAGTGCTAGGACACCAAGGTGTAGTCCATGGCAGCGTGTCCCTCACTGCCTTTGGCCCTCTTTGTTGCACACAAAAATGATTGAGCAGAGTAGAAAGAAGCCTGACTCTCCATACTGGCATTTAAGGTGTTCACCTGAGAAAAGAGAAGCTAAGGTTTCATCCCTGCTAGCAGCACTGCCTGGAGCTTCCGAGGAACCACTTACAAATGTCCCCGTGAAAGCAGGGCAGGACACCTGACCTTCACCTTGACCCCCTTGAGCACAAGTCTTTTGTACTTTGATCAAAGCAGTACAGCTGAATGGGTGAGATGAGGTGAAGTGAGGCGAGGAGTCTCCTTTTCACTTTCCTTCCCATCTGCTTCATCTTGTGACAGCACAAAACACCTGGCACGTGGCAGGAGGGACACGCTCCTGCTTGAACCGTTCAGGCGGCTGTCGGCTTTCAACCTGCTTTTGCCGCTTCTGAGAAGAGTTTTCTCTTCCCAGGGTGAAACACCAGCAGGGGAGGAAGCGCCATCTGCTCTTCTGGCTGCCTCCGAAAGGAAAGGTGATCCCTCCTTGCCATTCTGAGAGAAGGAGCTCAGACACGCAACTGCCCAAGCTGCCTGGATTACGTGCCTCTGCCTCACAGAGCGGGTAGAAGGGCAAGATGGAAATTCGCTCCAGCTGTTGCTTCCTCAAACCAGCTCAGCAAGCATGCTGGCTCTTGTGTGTGAACTGTGGAGGGTCTGGCTCTCCCCATCCACTAGGCACAGAATTTAGACACTCAAATCAGAGCTGTGAGGGATGGGCTTGAAAGTTGGTGCCAGCCTTTGTGCTGTAAAATCTAAAGCTGTCTCCTTCCTTAACCCTATGTCATTCATCGGTAAAGATTTCCTTGGATGCTTACAAAGAAAATTAAAAATGAGCTTCTGTGCTTCAAATCACCATGCTGTCTATGTAAGAAGATCCAACACCAATTAGCAAGTTGCTTTTAAATTATTTTTGCATGCAATTAACTGCTTTTTCTCTGTAGAAAAGAACATTTTAGATCTTCTCACTTTGAGATTTAAAAGATCTATTCTCTTTGAGTCTGGTGATCGATTTAACAGAAGACATGCTAAAAGACCATAAATTAATAGAAAAGCTAAAAGCATAGTATGGGCTAAGAAGGAGATGTGATGTCCTTTAGGATATTTAAAGTTGATGTCAAGTCCAGAATACTTCCTCATCTTTAATAACAATTTAACATACCTTCGCAAGAGTAGGACAGCATCCCTTATATGCAGGCAGTTGTAATTTTTTCCATTTGCCTTTTTAGTATTTGCAACTGATAAAATTGCTTTATCTGTTTATTTTGGAAACCTTGTGTGGTTATTAGACTTGTTTGCCAATAAATAAAAAGATATAAATGATAGCATAATGTAAATCGATCTAATAGCTATCACTTTATCAAGCCAATTGTATGCTATACAATCTGTATGCTTACAAAACTATTAGTTTATGACAGATCCTAGATCTTTCGTGCTACTATGACAGACTGGAACAAAATAAATTTTAACTATTCTTTTTCAAGCTTATTCAACAGCATCCAAAGCATTAGGTGATCATTTTCCTGTTAAAAACTATAAAAATCCAAATGAAGAGTTATTATACCAGTGGTCTTCAACTCTTTGTCTAATGACTTTTATTTGCCTGCTTTGCTTTACAGTACATTTTTTTTTTCAGATGCTGCCTGTGACTTCCTGGATATTAGAACTTCTATGTACTTCTGCATCAGTCTTCCATTTACTACTGATCCCGTTTATATCAGAGATTTATATCAGTGCTAAGTTGTCACTGATTTTTTCCTATTCTTTTATAAGACAGAATGGTCTATCAGATTTTCTAACTGAAAAGGTCTGACACGCATTTCTTCTTCTCCGCTAACATTTCCATTCATTTCAGTGGAAAAACCTATCAAGTGTTCCTCAAAGTGAGCAGAATGTAGCAATCATCCTTTTTTGTACCAGTTCTTGGTACATGGTTTTATTGTCCTCCCTCAGCATTTGCCAGCTAAGAAACACTGTTAATTTGTGATAAAATCTCTGATAAATTATGTTTTTGGCCTATAACCATACGCCCAGTGGTATTTGCTTTCTTCATCATACTTTGATTTCTCTCAGCATGCAATGATTGGCACAGGTAAAACTGATGCTCTTTGATGATGTCTCGCATATTTGGCTTAACAAAAACTCTTTCTTGTCTTCTTGGGTTTATTTCTTCTAGTTTGAATTGTAATGCTTGTTCCAGTTTTGCATAACATGATCTTTGGGGGAATTTATACAGGGAAGATGTGGTGCTTTCGGCAAATATGTCACTGCAAGCTACTTTTGTTTATTTCAAGAAGTACCAGAATTCGATAGTTCTAGTTTCTAATTGAGTGCTACAGATATATTTATGAAAAGATAGCTGAAGCAGAAGAAAAAAAAAAGGAAAAAAAAAAAAGAGAGAGAGAAGATTTTGATGACAGGGCACAATCTGACCCAGAGGAGAATCTAAGACCATGTCTCTGGCGACATTCTATATTCTCAAGCAAACCAAGCTAATTCCATTATTTTCAGTATCTCTTATTACAGAAACAATGGATCTTTGAAATATGTAATGCTATATATTCAAGACTAGCAAAAAAAAAAAAAAAAAAAAGATGATACTGGCATTTAAGCCCAAGAAAACTAATCAAGACACTCTCCTGATTTCTCCAATTTTGAATTCCAAACGAAGACACAGCAATGCCCTAAACCAAAGTATATTTTTACATTTATAATAAAAAATCTGAATTTTGGGGGTGAAGATTTGATTTACCTTTTCCTCAAGTTTCTGCTAAGTAAAATATAAGCTATTTTTTTCTGTCAGTAATTTAGAAAATATGCTGACAAGATAGCTAGCATAAACTGATCTTTGAAAAAAAACTGTCTGATTTGCAAAGTAAAGACACATTATTAGAAGTATAAACAATACCCTTTTGCAGTATAGAGTAATGGTTTCATAATTATTAGACCACATTCACAGACTCATTTCAAAATATATGATTAAATTCTGATAAAGTAATAGGCAAGAATAGGCAAACACGTCAGCATAGTTTTTACAGCTGATACTATACAAATGATTTCAGGGTCTCATAAATCAGTAGAAAATTTTCTTTAATTACAGTAAGTTTTAGCCCTAGCATATAATAATCACCATGCCAAGGACAGCCAGAATGACAGAGAAATATTTTTACAGACTAGAAACATGCAATTTCTGGTTCATTTCTTTCATTCTTGATTGACAATGCCACGTTAGGCTTTGGTCTATGATGTAAGGAGACCAATGGTAAATAAGAACTGAAAACAAAGAGAATGTAAATTCTCAGAACCGCAGAAAGTGAAAATTGCCAGAAATTTCCATGTTATGCTTAATAAAATGTGTGTAAAAAACAAAAAGAATAAAAAAAATGCTTTGCTTGTTGTTATATGAAACATGAGAAATGCAATAGGACTTGACCTATTCCTAATCCTCCCTGGATTTTAATTTCCACAACAACCTCTAAGTGAAACTGACTTTACTTAACACAGTTTTAAATATATGAATATTTGTATATGTTTACAATATTCCTGAAACTCTAAAATGTATATCAACAAACTTACCATATCAATTAATTCATATTTTTGAGAATAATGAGTTCTGTATTATTCATATTCAGATATAAATGTGTTTATGAACTAGACATTCAAATGAAATACATGAATAATAGACTTCTCTTTGTTTAAGGATTTCTTTTTCTTAGATTTCCTCTTGAACTTAATGTTGAAAATAGCATATTTTTAGGTAACCATGCCAGTATCCAGGCATTTTTTTTTTAGGAAAGAACACTGTAATACTATGGTGTGACCACGAAAGTCTGAGGATATGATGAGCTTTCAAGCTGATACTGTTTTCACATTTGTGTGCATGCGTGTGTACATATGTTTGTCCCAACCTCCAATGAAATAGCAGTTATACAGGTCTAAGGTTTTCTTCTTTATGTTTTCCATTATGGTTAACTTGTCCTGTCCCATAGCTCCTTACAAATGTCTCATTCTGATAAAATTGATTCCCCTTGAGATGGCAGAGCTGGCTCAGGGAGTAGTCCCAATAAGACCGTTTGTTAGATATAATCACCTAGCAGGATTAGCCCCTTGATTTTACATTGAAATGGATTAGGAGATTTCACATAGCCACTGATAAAACACAGATTTCTAGAGGTTTTAATGCTCACACCCTCTCCTTCTAAACCTCTCATCTTCACTTGTTGTTCAAGATAACTCCAGGTTTGCAATCTTCTGTTTTAAACAGCCATGAGATTAATGTGTCAACTACCAGCTAATTTCTCTGTTACTGGCATTTTAGCACATCCCTTATCTCTGCATGCCTCTGAGATACTGCCTCCAGTTGTCTTGCTGTGACTTCAGTTTAACAAAACTGAATGTAAGCTCTTCATTGATACACTCTTGTCTGCCCTTCCCCTTGCCTGCCTGTAAAGAAAACACCACATTCTTTCTGCTCTCAGGTCTTTTGGGATTTTTTCCTTTTTTTTTCTTACCCATCAAACTCAGGCCATTCCTTTTCATCTTCAGCAATGCAAGGATCACTCTCTCCTCTACATACTCCTTGCCAGGTTTCTCCCCCAGGCTTACGTTACATTACACTGGGATTTCTGCCCAATTTGCCTTTCCTGACTCCCTTTTAGAGGAATGCCAAATACTGTTGCTCGGGCCATGTTTCTTACTTGCTGGTTTGAACTCTCTGAACTCTCTGATTTGACTAGTTTGTTCAGCTGACCTCTCTCCTGGCATGTTCTCTCTAGTTCCCTATTTACTGTAACATCCAATTTTTGCTTCTTTTAAGCATCTCAGTAACTCTGCACATCTTTATCATCTTTTGCTGAGGTTCATTCTGATTCCTCACACCACCATTCCTACCATCACCACCTGGTTTCCACGCATGCTTACATGGAATATCACAAACTCAATTCTTGTATCTGTTTCTTAATGAACTCCCTATATATTTATTTCCCTAAATTATCCCTGTTTTTCTATTTTTCGGATGAGTGCCTTTTCGGCTAGTACTCTTCGGTCCTTGGAGACAACCTAGCACATTATTGATTATAGTATAAACAATATTATGATAAGGCAAATAAAGACTTCTTTTAAGCACTTCTCTAAGGTAGTTTCAGGCAAGACTAATTGATCAGGTGTGCTCCTCATTTAAAGGCCATTCTTATGACAAGCTTATGCCTATACTGCAGTCCAAAGGAATGACAGCAACCTCTATAGACAAACCCAAATGACCTTGTTCAAGTTCCTCATTCAAGCCACTTAGTTCAAGCACCTACAGAGTGAAGCACAGTCTGGACCAGGAGATGGAGTTTCTGTGTCAGATATTACAGAAGTTTCGAATCCAAGATTTCATTCAGTGCATGGGAGATGTGTAGGTTCATGCAGGGATACATTTAGCCCACAGTGTTTTCTGAATTATTCCATGTTCAGTGAAATTTGCTGCAGGATTCAGATTACTTCTTGCAAAATTGTATAGCTTTTTCCACATTCAAAACATCTCATTAATTTATCTCAAAACTTTAAAAGGTTGCATTAAAAATAATTACCTTCTCTTGATATTGTCGTCGTGAAGAATCCAGAGACTGAATTAGGGCAGTCGCGTGACCAACAAACATGGCATAACAAGTAGCCCCCACAATCATGCTCAACATGGTTATCCAGAGATCAGACATGCTGACGGGGGCACGGGCTCCATAACCAATGCAGAGCATATGGCTCATGGCTTTGAAGAGTGCATAGGAGTACTGCTTTCCCCAGGAATCATTCTGCAAGAAAAGAGACAAGTGACTGAGCCAGCAAGCAGCTGAAGGAAAAAATACTTTTGCGCCTATATAATAGGAATTTAGATTACTGGCTTTGAAGGAACAGCCTGGTAACACATTCTCTGTGCATGAGAAGAGATATTGTTCCTAAATTAATTGCTAGATAAAGCATCAGAGATTCTGTCAGATAGTGCTTAGCATAGAGATATGAAATAAATTTGACTATTTTTAATACACGATTGTATTCTTAAAGCTGGATGTTAAACTAATTACAAGGAGGCTAAAAGTCAATTTTATTTAACACTCCAAGGCAGGGGGATTAGAAAGAGCTGAGCATGCAGACTTATCAAGTGTGGGAAAGTGGCACTTTGTTTTAATATGCATTAACATAGTCCCATGGCCCCATTTCTTTCTTTTCAGAGAGTGGTCCATTTTAACATACCACCATATTTCATCTTATCAATCAGCTTCATTTCCCAAGGAGAGAAAAAAAAACTCCTTGATTTTGCAATTGTTGCTAATTTCTGTAACATTACTATTTGTTGTGTGTCTGTTTATCCTGTTCTTGCAGTCTTTTGTTTATACCAGAAATACCTCAGTTCAAAAGAACTTTGTATTCTTTATGCTTAACCCATGCCCATAGCTGCCATTTGTGAAACATATCTCAAAAGAACAGGTAAATTCCTGGGTTCTGCACTCTTGACATTTAGCTACCCCTCTGGATTCTTTCTAGGACCCTGCAGCTCATTCAGAGGCTTTAAAAGCTACAAAGGTGATGTCAGCATCTTCTTTTAGCTTTATAGAGAGTCAGTCAAAGGGGATGTTCCCAGAGAAAAACAGACATTTTAACACATTCCAAAAAGCCCTGGGAATCCTAGTTGATTTATTTTTCCTATTTTCCTTGCCAAGGGAATGAAATGGGAACAGTTTTATTGCTGTTTATTACTCATTGCCCAGGAAAACAAATTGTGCTTGGAGGCACAGAGTGTACATGAGAAAATACAGTATTTGTCACAGAGAACTGAGAATAATTTCAGAAACGAGGAAGTAAAGGAGGATAACATTAATAGGATCAAATAGTTACCTACTATGGCATACAATATACAGGACAAATCCTGTATACATAAACAAATCTCCAAATCACATTTATATATAAAACGTGCATATAAAATATTAGTATTTGCATATGTGTTTGATTTTTTCTTTCTTTTCTCTTTTTTTTTTCTCCTCAAAGAGCTCCGGGCTTTTTCTCTTGCCATCTTAAGTGCCAAGGATGCTAACTACTCTTGCTCTTTCCATCTATTTAAATATTTTCTTTTCTAGACCCCTATCAGCTAAAATAACTGGTAACAGGGAATAAACTAACAATTCTCGGATTGCAGATGACAAAATTAATATTTATCCACTGGTATAATAATTATATAAATCAACGATTCCTCTGTCTAGATTTATTTCATTTTCTTAGTTTATAAGCTTTTCAGATTTGTGAACTGCTTCTGTCTTTACAAAGGAAACTTGTATTGCAAATGCTGCTAAGAAATAATTTTCGGTGTCTGTACCAAGAAAAAAAATTTTGCTGAGTTAAACTAAAACTGCTAGGAGTTTCATTGGGTAATGAAGAAATAAATTTCCTCTTGTTTTGGAGTTGTAAAAAATACTCATAAAATGAAAGAACTGGAGATGCTTCCCTTAAAAAAAAATTCCAGTTTGGGATTCAGATACCCAGATGGAGCACACAAAACCTCTCTGTCCAGGACGGTGTGGGTATTTTCATCCAGGTCCCCTGTCTCCTAGGAAAGTGCCTTTACCATGCTCAAGGTATAGTGTATTTTAAAAGGCTTTCCTTCCAGCGATCCTTCAGGTATCAGTCTCTTTTGGATAAAAGTAATTGATACGGGAATTAATACAGAACCATACCAAATTCATTGCAGCTGACAGTTGCAGTTTTATGTACACTAAATTGGGCAAAATAGGCTACCTGCTGTGAGGGGAAAAAAAAAGCCCTACTTCGAGGCTACAAGTGGTGTTATTAATGTCACAGCATTCAGGAGGATGCATAATCATGACCTTAGCTCTTGCACAGCTCCATACAGTGTATCTTGCTCCTTAACTATTTTGTAGCATTACCCTATTACAAGTATTAAAAAAAAAAATGATTGAATTGTATATCCAAATACTTGGATGAATGTTCGATCTTATGTTTGATCCACCTGTATATATATTCCAACAGGATCTCAATCTCAGTGTCATGAATTACATCTGAATCCATACTGGAAGTTATTACGTAGTCAGCATTAGATATTATCACAGCGCAAGCTAATCACATTTCAGACATGTATGTGGTCTATCTATGGTCTATTTCATCTCAGGATAGAAAGGGCTTAGCAGAAGGAGAAAAAGGCCCCATGAAAAGGACTGACAAATCATTTAACTCAGCTTGGATTCGCCTGGGGATTTTGTTGCTGAAAATATTTGTCAATGTTTTTTGATTTTTTTCCCTAGTAGTCAATAAGCTCTTGTATAAGCAGTCTCACATACTGTTTTTTTTTTTTTTTTTTTAGTTTCTATGGGGATTTTTAAAAAACTTGATGCTGAATTAAAAATGCGAAGGGTAAAAAAGATAGTATTGCTTTTTTTTAATTGAAGGGTACAAATTTCAGCATTTACTTGTTCTTTTTTCACTGATTTAGGTGACGCACAGAAATACCTTAAAAGAATCACTGTTTCTAATGTCAAATTCTATAAGTCATGTACACTACCACCAATTTAACTATATAAAATCAGAATAACAATAATTTCAGTATTTTTCAGTTTCTGATGTATAACCAAAGGGTTTGGCAAGAGCAACTTTGTTCAGTGTGACAAGTTGGAATTTTCCACAACTGGACTCCAATGTGCTGCTCTTTGCTATATGAAAGTGAGATGCTACCATTTCTCTGTTACTTGCATAGAAATTTTTTTCATTACAAAGCATTTTTGCACTTGCCTCATAAGGCAATTTTTATATAACACATTCACAGATAATATCCTTGAATTGCTTAAAACCCATCTTATGAAATAAAGACTGCTGTGTTTGTTTACATATTCAGCTTTTCTTTAAGATAATTGTTAAATATTAATAATATTTATTAGGTAAATATATTGTACACTAAATATCTCCCTAAATATCTATATTTCCAATGTATAGATTAAAAAAAAACATCAATGAGATGAAAACAAATTCAACTATCCTGTAAAAAAGGGCATTTAATTTCTTAGTTGACAGCTGTTTGATCACTGGTTCCAGATTAGCAGTAATCAGTTTAAAATGTTTTAAATGAAATGACATTAATTTGGAAAAACTATTAAAGATCGTAATTGTGAGAAATACCAAAGCTGTTTATCCAAGGACTGATTATATAATCTAGCTTGATGACATTAAGAAATCCTCACATTTGTACAAGCAACAATCACTGATCATTTGTAATTAGTTTTGTAAGTATATGCATTAATTTAGCAGTTATCCTAAAGAACAATTTAATCACAGGACACACTTGATTTTTGCGAGTTTGTTTTCAAGCCTGTTCTCTGACTGGAGGTTGTTATCTTTTACCTCATAATTTCCCATAAACCTGTTACAAATTCCTTTTTGTAACATTAACTTTTAAGGTCAAAAAATAAATCACAAAAAGGCCAAATGGGACCTTTTAAAGGGCAGAAAGAAAAGGTGAATTATTTTTTCTCGGTTGGATTAAGAAAAGGTTTCTATGTTACTGGAATCTATGGAGGTTATTACTAGGAGATTTTTGTTGTCGTCAGACAAATCATTTCTACTCCCACATAGTAGTTATTTCCCCAGGCACAGCTTATCTTCCCTAAGCCATACCCCTGCATGGAGATATAAATTGATTTGAAAATCATGTAAGAGGAAGCTATTGCAGGGATGCTAGTGGCTTCCGAATTTTGACTGGGTTGGTTACTTTTTCCTTTTCCATCATGATAGCGCGTGTGTCACAGATGCTCCATTCAGTTTGCAGGGACAAAGACTCAGGAATTAAATGACATGATCCTGAACCCAGATTCCTCATTCTCCTTCGGAGACGTGAAGCTGGAGAGGGGAAGCAGCCTTTCCCTACCCAGAGCTTTCCTCGTTATCAACAGCACACGGGTGCAGTGAGGTCCATTGTAGCCTGTGGGTTCTCATGAAAATGACAGAGATCTGAAGAAGGGAAGATAGATGTTAATCTTGGCAGGTTATAGAGAATGTCCTACACAAGTAAAACAACAAGGATCAGAGAGCATTTCCAAGCTCTGTAGCTGCTAAATATGTTCCTGGCATGGTGTTGGTCCACTAATACCAAGCCTACCTGGGAGCTGATAGGGGCAACCTGGAGTTAATAGGGGCAAGAAACTGTTTTTCTTATCAAATCCTATATCATCTAACTTCACTGGCAAATCTTCCCAACTGTTAACTTTCTATAAAACATCTATTGACCTCAAAATGTTCTGGATTTGCCATCTACATGTCTACAAGCATTGATTCTGCTCTCCTACATTTCAGGATAACAGTTATGTCCATTAGTAGTAATACATCCATAATAAGACTAGAATCAGGTCATTATACAAAACCTGTCATTTCAACATTCATATATATATATTGATATGGATATACAGCTTACATACTTGCTCATCAATCAAATATATAATTTACTGCCTGTGACTTTATACAATACCTTAGAAAGTCACTGAAATCTCAGACAACAAATCACACCAAAACACTACCTATGTATTTCAACTTTCCAATAAGTTGTTTGAATATCACAGTGGATAATCCAGTCAGCCAAAGGAGAAATTTTGCAGCGATCATTGTTTCAAAACTTATGCAATGGTGAATTGGTGAAGCTACTACCATGCTGAGTCTATATTCCTTACCTCAGCTACTACTACTACAAATCTCTAGTTGTTTTCTAAAACACAGACAAAGACGAGGTGGAATCAGACTTGAGAGGATAAATATCTGCTGTTATTCTAAAAATCTTAAGAAGTGTCAGGAAGAAGCATATATTTTAAGTGTATGTACATACGATTTAAGGGAAAAAATAGTACTGTTCAAGAGATTTAAGAATTCTGAGCGTATTAAAGATACCATATCTTTTTCTCTGCTCTTTTCAGTTGGTGGAAGGAGATGGATCTGTTTACTTAGCAAACCTTGAGCACAGAATCCAGCCATTTATGAAATGCTTTTGTAATGCAACCACTGAGAAAAGCTTTGTATTTTCAGCAGTAGTTATCGGTAGTCAAGAATAGGCAGATGATAATGCGAGCTTAATATAGCACAGCTCTGGGAGACAGCTGCAGGAGTGAAGTGACATAAACCTGGCTTGTGATTCCACAGCATGCTGCTTTAGGAAGTATAAACTAGAATTTCTACTGTCACTGACGATATTTACAACCAATTTAGAAAAAGGAACTCAGCAGAAGAAATTGCACCTCTGTATTCCATTAACACCCCAGACTAGACAGGGGATTATGTGAAGTCTCTGATCCCAAAAAATAAAATGACATCTGAAAATAAAATGCTTTTGAGAATGGACATTTAACATTCTGAGTGCTATCACCATTCTCTGTGAATCAAAGTAATTTTGAAGATATACAAAAGCAATGAAGAAAACTACTAACCTTAGTAAGTCACAGAAATATTTATTATTAGGAAAAGGTCAGGAAGACAGTTCATACAACAGCTGAAAGGTAGATAAACACAGATATATGCAAAATAATAGCATCACAACACTGTCTCATTGAGAACATCTCAAAATATTTAAAGTCTGCTATCTGATTTCCCTAGTAATACCTTCATACTTGTTCCATATATATATATATATATAAGCAAAATAATCTTTCATTGTAAGTATTTTTAGGAACATGTCCTTAGAAATTAAAAAATATATATTTAATTGTAGATTACAGTAGATTAAAATGGACTAACATAATCTACTCATAAAACCAAATATGTCTACACAGGGTCGGAATATGCTTTAATCGGCTTAAAAATGAATCAAGGTGAATCATTTCTACTTTCACACAAGGAATACCATAAGAGTTGCAACAACAATTCAAGGAGTTCCAATTTACTACATTACACTTTAAAAGATAGATCTTTCCAAGGCAAATTGAGGTTTTGTATCCCATAGGCAAATTCAAGTAGCTTTCTCTTTAAAGATTTTTTTTTTTAATCAAATTCTGTCTTCCCTTTAAGTAGGGTAGTTTTTAAGCCACAGATTCAGTGCTGCTTTTAAAATTGTAATAGTTCTTTTCCAGCTAGCTGGCATTGAAGGCAACACTTTTCTTGTCTGGTTTTTAATTTGCTTCCTGATCAGGTGCCTTTGAAATATTAGGCTACTCCTGGTTAGTGTATAGTTCGTCTAAAAAATGAACTTACTAAATACATGAGCCCTCAAGAGGCCAGCCTGTTTTCTGGTAAATCACAGTCCTTCATCAAATGCTATGTAAAGCTGTGAATGATTTTATTAGGAAGTGACAGCGTGAAATAAAGAAGTTTTGTATCTGAAATCCTACTTTAGCTCTACAAAAAGAACAAACTTCAGTGTCAAATTGGGCTGGATCTGGGTCAGAGGCTGTTCTTTCACTGCAAACTCATCTGAGTCTATGAACTGTTCTTACACTCACATGCCCTAAAACTGCAGGTGCTTCCAGTGTTTGGAAGACTTTCAAGGTAATAAGGAATAAAAAGACAAAATGATTTAGTAGTCTAAAACCCCACCCCAAAATGATTGATGATGATGATGCTATCTGTTTTTTGTTTGATTGTTTTTTAAAAAAATAGATTGGGAACTAATAAAAATTCAATCGCTTCTATGTTTTAACCTAAAACATAGAAGAAAGTTCTAATTTTTAGAGTACCAACTACTCATTCTGAGTGAGGAGGAGAGGAACATACTCCTTTTCTCTGTTAAAGCTTTTCTGTTGTCCTTGAAAGACCTGACAGAGCATTACCCTGTAGCACTCGTCTGATACTTCAGGACAGAGACTAGGAGTCATAAGGGTACAGCTCGGGTTCTAAACCAGAGTTTGGACATTACCTAATCTCTGAAAAACCACCCAGGGTTCAGGACTAGGACCTATATGGGATCTTAATCTTCAGACAAAAGGTGATGCTCATCGTCCTTTACTCTCCCTGCCACAATAGTTCTTTTCTGTGAATTGGGTAGCTACATACAAGTGTGATCATAACGGAGCCTATCGGTGGGTAATTATCGCTGGGTCGTTAAAGCTCTCTTCCAAGCTGGGACATGGGGGTTTGAGGGTAGGTTGAATACTCCAATTCATGATGAAACATTTGGAACTGAGTTACTGTCTTTTTGTAAAAGATACTCTCAAAACAAAAGCAAATAAAATATCAATGAGAAGCAAAACGTGTTATAACCTTTTGAGTATGAATACCCGAAACTATATAGATAATTAAATTACTTCTGGAAGATTTGTTTCCTCTCTAGTGTCTGAATTTTTCTTCTACCTCTGTTTCAAGGTATGAAAGTTACCTTCTTCCTCATTTGAAGAGCCAGTAGCCAGTTTGAGCCCTTTGCACTGCACGTAACACTGAGTGCCTAAGAGCAACAGAGTGAGCGCAGACTGTACAATGACATGATAGTCAGGCTATTGTAAATTGTAAATGTAAGTAATTTTCGAAGTTGGTGAAATGGTTCTCTGTGAGCACCTACTTTGATGGACTGTTTTCAGTTTTAACTCCTTTGTAATACAAATGATCACGGATAAAATTAATACTTTCACTAAAGTTAAAAAAATTATGAAGCTTTATATCTCCCTGTAAATGATTTTGCACATTTGTTTTTCACCTTTGAAACCTCTATGGCTCAATTTGCTCGTGTTACTAGCATAATTACCTCAAAATGATAACATGGGAATGAATGAATGTGAGTAAGCTGTGAAGATGAATATCTTCATTGTCCTTTGAGATTATTACCGCTGAGGCTTGAGTTTCACAGAATCTATAACAGTAAAACCAATATGTTTATTCTGCATTTCAGATTATCAGAAGAAAAGAAACCCTTGCCCTATAGCAGTGGTGTATCTTAAACAGAACAGATAAAAGAAGCATTAAGAAAGAGCTCAGAACAAATAAATATCATTTTTAGGGAAAAAAACCACCAGCCATGATGGTAAAAATACTTTTAAAGTGGATGCATACTATGAAGATACTGTGTTGGTCACAGAAACTTCCGTAATACTTGTGATCTATTTCCTGTTGGCACTGATTAATACACAGACCAAATACAAATAATGAAATGCTTTCAATAATTAGGAGGCACAGGGAGCACTCGTGCTCTGGTCTAAGCACATAAGAAAACTACTCTCAAAAATAGACAATGCAAAGTACAGGAGACATCAGCAAAATAATGTATAAAGTCATAGTACAGGCAGAAAGATAAGAATAAAAAGTTATTGTTAATCCCTTTTTTTAAGGGATGTTCTAGGTCTGCAAAATTAGATGACCTTTTAACCTATCAGAGAACAGAAAAAAAGCTTAAGCCAAAACTCCTGTGGTCTTCCTAAAACCTCAGCAACTATCGTAAAAATGAGAACTTAATTTGTTCTCCTCTTCACTGATTATGACACACTGAGTTAAATCAGTGTCCTCAGCTACCCCATTTCTCTAGTACTGGCTAGCTTAGCATAAAACTTTGGGATTGCAGCTAACACTTGTCTTCATTCTACATTAAGCATTTCGTGTCATTTAGCACTTCCTGTCTACAAAATTTTCATCTGCAGTTTCTTTTAGCATCATTTCACATGAACTAATATAATCTCCTGAGTCAATATATTTTAGGCCCACTTCTTGATCCCTAACCCCTTGAAACAGGCCATAAACTGTACCATTACTTCATCATCTTGATGCAGAAGGAAGTGTTTTGACCATCAGAGGTTAAAACACTGTTGTATGCAAGAGTGATGAAGACCAAATAACTGAATTTGAGACAATTGCTCATACCAGAAGAAATATTATTTTTCAATGTAGAATCTCAAAATCAGTTATCTTAATCCTAAGAATGGCAATTACATTCTAATTGTTACAAAAATATGTTACAAAAAAATGTTACAAATTGGTAGAAAATACCTCAGAGTAATAGCATATCTCAAGAACTCCTGAATGACTCTAGTGGTCAGATGTCTTGTATGCTCCATATTTTCTGAGCACTCAGTTTCAAATCATGGGATTTGATTTACACCAGAATTTATTGCTCAAGGTGGCAAATAAAGCCTGGCGAATCTATATTTTAAACATGTGTTTAAACATATGTTTTTAGATATGTGTAATGCTTTAACAAGCATGCAATGATGACCATCATGAAATGATCAAATGCAGAAAAATCTTATGATATTTTCATGAGGTTTTCTTGATTGTCTTAATGACTAACCATAATGAAGAAGCTACTATGACAATACATTACCAAAAAGGAGAAAAATCAAATATTGAATAACTCATCAATGGCTAATCCATTCCTTCAGCTTCACTGAGTAAAACAGATATCCTACTGAAAATAAAATACGGGCTCATATAATTGAAAATGGTTTCCTTGCCCTTGTGTTCCAAGTGAAATCTTATCAAAATATTTCTTTAATTATTTTAATTATTAAGAAATGTTTAGAATTATGTGTATGGTTATTATTTTGTTGCATACTATATATATGTTAGCTTAAATTTAGCACACTGTAAACAGCGTTTATGAATTTCCCTATCAAGTCTTAAAGTCTTCATTTAATAGGTAAAGGCTTTCAGACTTGGCAGCAGAAATTCCCAAATCCTTCTTATTGGTGATACTGTCAGAGATAATGATATGAAGTCAAACTTTGGGCTTCCCTTGCCCCTGAACAAATGTGCATACACAGGGGAGTTAAGATAATGCAACCCCTCCTCCCAGCAAATCCAAAACCTAAAAACAATACAAGAGCTGAAGCAATCTGACCTCAAGGACAGTGAGGAAGAAACCAGAATACCTCAAGGGTTCTTGCTGAGCAAACATTGGCAGACTGCCATGAGAAATGCCAGCAAAGCATGGCATTCTCTTCAAAAATCCCTTTTGGCTTTTAAAATTCTACCTTCAACTTAAATTCTATACTCCCAATTAAATTCTACAGTTTCATGATAGATTTTTCTCTGAACATTATATACAAAAAATATGGAAATTGGAAAATTCAGGTAAATGTCTGCTTAAAGGTTTGTCTGTTTTCTTAGTCATACAATTATTTTCCTAGTCACACAAGCAAATAGAATCAGGAAAGGAGAAGTTGTGGGTCTCTGAATATGGTTACTTCAAGATCGCACACACCTTTGAGACTTTGTCTCAAAAGGCAAGAGCAAAGCAAAAGGGAACTGCATTACAGAGTACAAATACAAGCTGGGCACATTATTACATTGAAGTTAATATCTCAATGCTATCTATCTGAACTTTTTTTTAATATGACTTAGGCTGCAGACTGGTACAGTATTAGCCAATGGTGGTCATATTCCCTTCACATAAGAGGCTTTCTATTTCATTTCATAGTCTCTTTCTAAGTCCACTGTGACATTTTTAACACACTTTCAAAGATAAAAAAACAATCTATTTGTTTTTCTTTAATTGCATTCAGTCTCGTTGTTCAGAAAGGAAAAAGGAAAAATTAAGGAAAAATTTCTTAACAGTGAGGGTGACAGAGCACTGGAACAGGCTGCCCAGAGTGGTTGTGGAGTCTCCTTCTCTGGAGATCTTCAAAACCCGCTTGGACGCAGTCCTGTGCCACGTGCTCTAGGTGACCCTGTGTGTGCAGGGGGGTTGGACTAGATGACCTCTAGAGGTCCCTTCCAACCTTAAGCATTCTATGATTCTATGAAAGGCGGTAAGAAAAATGCAGCTTGATTTCATTACCCTAATGGTTGCTGAAGTTAAATTTCTTAGGCTCTCCATTTAACCTATGTTATTTTTCTTAACAGTGCTTTCAAAAATAAAATCTGATTACGTCTATGGAATATGAAGCTCCTACAGAAGAAACAGCTTTCAGGCAGAGGCTTTTAGGAGAAGTTCTTGCACTGTGCAGGCTGAAAGCAGCTAATGTGCAAGGAGCACAGGAGGCAGCTAGGGCAGGACGAGTACATTGTGCTTTTTGGATTTAAGAGACAGCATGTCATCCTCATGACATCCTTATTTCCTTTGCCATCAAGTTAACTGCAAAAGCTCTAGCTTGCAATCAAACACTGTCCTGTTCCATATCAAACAATAACTTTTTCTGGCTGAGCCCATACAGGTTTAAAAGAGACTTTAAGTCAGTGCTTTAATTAACCAATTAAATCTTATTTCTAAGCAAGGCTAGTGTATTATCCTGAGATCAGCCATGGCAATGATGTTTTTCAGAGCAGCATACACTGGACTCACATTGTAAATCCCTGAGAATGTACCCACAAAACCTCCATCACTCTAAGAAAGAAAAAAACACCAAGAGGGTTCATTTTGACCTTTCTCAGAGTAATCCTACATCATTACTGGAAGAGACAGTTGAACCAAAGTCCAAATGTACTTAGATGCAAGGATTACCTTTATTTAGTAAACTACTAAAATCTCTGAGAAAAATTTATGCATAGAAGGGTATACCTTGATAGAAGGGTACATTAGCTAGAGTTACACATATTTCTTCTTTCTGACACAAGATGTCCCTTTGGTGACCGTCATCACCAGTTCACAGATAAAGACCTCCGGGTCAGAAGAAATAACGAGATACCTTATCTGACTTCTATGTCAACAGCATTTCAGTCCAAACTCCAGTTTTAAATGCAGTCATTTTAGTGAGAAAAGTGTTTAAATACTGACCAGATTAAATTGTTGGAGGCTACAGCACACCATGGGAGTATGATACCCCATTTCCTAAAGTATTTGCAATCAGAATGTGATACCTTTCCAAATTCCAAAAGCTGAAGTTAGCAGGACTCTGAATGCACTAGCATAGCATACAATAATGATAATTTAACAATAACAACAACAGCAACTTCCTTCTATTCCCTCTATGATTTCAGAGGACTGATATTCATTAATTGTTTCTTTGGCTGTATTCAGTTCTGAAGACTTCACTTCCAGAGGCTGGAAAATAAAGAGGAAATGTCTCCTAACATTTTAATGAAGTCAGAAGAAAAGTCCAATTGTTTTCCCCAACAGTGGCCTTAGATATACTGCTGATTCCAGACTGTCAGGCTGTAACCCTTTCTCTTGCCATATGACTAGAAGACTGCATACGCTGTGAAAATAATCTTGCTCAATTTTCAGATGGCCTTGTAATATTTGTTATTAGCAACAGATTCAGCTGCCACAGAAAAAAAAATGTGTACTCAACAGCATGTGGCCAGTTAGGAAAGAGTATTGTTTCCATAAAAAAGAAGCAGGCAGAAAGAGGGGTCTCCATGTGAATGTGCACTGCCTTCTTAGACTAAATGTAACTCTTTTTATGGTACAGAGACAATTTAATAGATAAATGTTCTGTAAAGGTTAAATATTTCAACTAAGTGTAATACAAGGCTTATTTCCTCTTACTCTTTAGCATGACTATCATCCAGATCTTTGGCAGTCTGGCAGAAAATGTACCCTTTCTAACTGTGAATGAAAGATATTACAAAGCAGAATCCAGAATGCACCAAAACGCAAAGACATGCCAGTCAGCATCCTGGTGACCTACTTTTGTATAGCAATTCCATTTTTGAAGATATGCCACTATATTTTGGGTGAGAGCTGCACAATGAGGTGTCAGCAAACATGCTGCTTATCATTAAAGATGTTGCTTGACGACTGCAAATACTTGTCTGTATGACTGACATTCTTAGTCATCGAGCTCCCACAGTGATATGGGGTATCAGATTCCAAAAGGAACAAATATGTTTCTACAACAGTTATACACAGAACTGAGCAAACTGCCTATCTACTTATGACAGGAGTAAAGGTACCATTTCATGCATTCTAAAATTGTAAAAACTGGAAACATTTTTCAGGTGCTTTGACTCATTTCTATGTTTGGCTTTTTTATCAGTTTCTCTAATATTCTTGAATTTTAATTTGGAAGCAGCTAAGGTCCTCTAATGAATGTGTCTGAAATATTAGAGAGTTGTTTGGTTTGTTTAGATTTTGGGGGCGGGGGGGGGGGCATAGGTACATTTCAACAACTTTCTCAGCATACTTCCTACTATAATGTTTTATGTTTTACCTCATACATAGTCTGATTTATAACTAATTCTTCACAGTCATTGGTCTCTAAGGCACATGTAAAACAAGCCCAATACTGTTAACCTTTGGTATGAATAAGGCATGTCCAGAAGGCAGCATTCTGCCCTTGAACTGTCTGTTCATACAGACAAAAATATAACAGAAGTAAAACTAATTCCCACAGCTTACTTACAAAAACTTGGTAAAGGGTTTCATGAGATGATTCAGAACTTACTTGACAAAACAGAAGACAAAATTAGATGAAATAAGTTAGATAATATGATTTCACGAGTATTTTGAAACTATAACCATAATTGACAGTGCTAGTCAACTTATCCCAAATTACATTTTTGTGGCTTTTTTGAGGGAATGAGGATTAAAAAAGTAAAATGATCTGAAAACTGAAAGTATTTGTTACATTTACTAAGAATGATTCGATATAACATTATTGGTGATGAGGGCTGCAAAAAAAATATTAGCTTATTAGCAAGCCAACTAACAAAACAAAAAGCAAGCTTGAATAAATTGTATAAAGTGTGTTACTAAATATGCTGTTTAGAAACTGTTTAGAAAAGTAATGTTTAAAAAGCACAATGAAAAATGAACAATACTTACAACCATACCATTTAGGGACACCCAGCAATCTGGTGGGAAATCCTGGAGTAATGGTACTAAAAACTGAAGACAACCATCCCAGTGGCAAAGCAGCAACATCATTCCAATGAGATTAAAGATTCTCACTACAGCACTGGCCAGGTCATATGTCATGTGGAATATCTGTAGAAAAAATGTTAGATTATTTACATGATGAAACATGTAGAAAACAGAAGCACAAACCATTTACTTGTCATCCAGGTAGGTTAAAGAAAAAATAAGTACTGTGCTGAAGTTCTAAAACAGCACAGATCTCTCAGTAAGGTTCATAAATTTGAGCACACTAAGTTGTGCACAGAGCCATGCTGATAAAACCAACTATTTGGTGCATGTAATAGTTATTGAGGTGCCTGAAAAATGCTTATTTTGCATCAGAATTCACCATATAAAGTACTTAGAGCCTTCTTTCAAACTTCTTTCTTCTTTCAAAGGAAGCAACTTTCACAACTTGCTGGACTCACAAGTGCAGACAGTCCTGATAACAGGACGTAACGGAAATGTTGTCAGTGAAAATAGGATTTCCACTAGAATATCTCCCTGAAAAGTCAAGATTAGACAGAGTTTATACATATTTTAAACAGAGATCACAACTTCAAGAAGAATTTCCTGTTGCTTCAGAAAACCAAATTATTACATCTATACAATGTGGCTGGATAAAAATCAAATCCCTCTGTTTCATACTGTCTCAAGCTTCTCATTAGGCTATAGTGTAAGAAATCAGATTTTCAGAATAATTCACTGAATTGGATACTCAGATTTTGAGTTTTGGGGTTTTTTGATGAATCACAAATATGATGATCAGAGCAATGCTAAGCACTAACATCTTCACTCCTTTATCTACTTAGGCTACTTAGAAACAGAAATTTGCTGAAAATATGCACGTATGCATTTCTGCTAAGCACATGAAAATCTGTTTCTGTGAAATGTCTCAAAGTCCACAAAACAGGGCTTTCATAGATATAGAATTCCTGAAACCCGATCCTGCTTCTGTAACTATAAGTTTAGGTTTATATATAGGCTTATATTGTGCATATATACTGCAATCACAGCTGCACAAAAATGATTATTCTGTGGATTTTTCACTGGAATGGAGCCCATTTGTGGCATAGATTCAAATTAAATAGAAGGTCTGAATTGCAAAACTCACATCTTCAAATTCAACCCAAATAGCTGGAGCACTGTGCTCAGATTAAAGGACCTTGCTGAATCAAAGAGGTCTGCTGTTGATTTTGGGCTTAGCATGACTGAATAATTGTGTTTGTTTACTTCCAAGTGAGTAGTATCTACATTTGCATCAGTAAGAATTATTAAAAATGCATAAACATATTCCAGGTTATTATTTGTCTTTCTTAACATGGTAATATTATATCAGGACTTCAGCAATAGCATCCATTAATTTTAACTGCAGTGTTTTATTGTTCATTTTTTGTGTAGTCTAATATATGTATACTTTATTATAATAACTGATAAATGTGTATTAAAGAAAACTATTTCACAGGGCAAATCTTAAGTAAATATAGAAAAATCTTTTTAAACAGCTCTGCATATTCAAATATTTTTCCAGTAAATAAAAATTTGTTTTTTTTTTTTCTAAAAGAAATTTACCATGGAAATATGTGCTTGGTTTAAAAAAAAAAAAAAAACACACACACACATTTAAATGACCAAAACATACACTGTAAGTGAACAAAAATATTTGCTTACAGTATCATATTGACATCTTTAGGTTTGGAGGGGGAGAGGTTTTTTTTTAAACTAATACCCAAACATCCCCCATGGACTAAAGTCATATGTTGTATGTCCAGTATTTTGTTTTTCCATTTCTGAAAGATCTATTATAACATTCAAACAAAGGGGCAGAAGAAGTCATATTTTTACAGCATTTTTGTTTTATAATTTTGAAATAATAAATTACAGTGCCTACATTAATGAATTAATCCTTATTATAACTTATAATTTAGATCATTGGAACATCGAAATTCAAGAGGCTGATACCACTCATTTCAACAAGTAGTGACTTGCTAATAGGCAACCAGTAGGTCAGGAAGAAATTTGAGCAGATCACAAATCGATGCAGATATCCTGATTTCACAGTACAGGTGTCCTACGCATTTAAGACAAACCTCTTTGTTTGAAGAGACACCTTAGCAAGATAATACTCATAAAAAAAAATCAAAAAATCAAAAAATCAAACAGCTGCATGTGCTGAAAGTTAGCGTCTTAAACTCATTACTCAGGTGCCAAAACATAGGTAGATAGCCTGGTTTTCATTAAATGCTCACCATCCAGAAACTCTACGCAAGTCAGCAGAAGTTGCAGATATGACAGATTTGAAATTGTGGCCATTTTATTTAGATTTCTTACTCCATACCGAAATATTCAGTTTTTCCACCAAGATATCCAACTAGAGTTACATGATATCACTGCAACTGAGAAAAAATAAGGTTCCCTTGAGAACTAACTCTTTCCACATTATTATTTCAAATAATAGAAAATATTTAATAGCCATCTCTTCATTTTATTTACTACTCAATTTCATGTCAATTAGACTTGATAGTTTTCATTAGTATCATGCATTTGTTTTTTCTTCATTAGAATAATGTTTCCATTTTTGGTTTCCATACACTTCAAAATACTGTTTAATAATAAATTCTGATTTATGAATTTATTTCTGAAAAGTCACATAATGTCTTCCACTCTTTATACTCTTTTCTCAATATCTTGGAAATTTCAAAAATTGGCTTAAAAAAACTTATAATGCCTCTGATAATGTCTGAAACCACAGATTTGCAGTTTTGAATGTTTTGACAAAATATTGCTCACATGTTTTATATCAGTTTTTGCTCGCATTTTATTAATGACACTTTTTACTCCTCTATGTGAAGCAGGAAGCAGACTATTCCTTCCTCACGTTTATATTGCAGTGTAGACTTTAAAGTAGTTCTGCTATTTGAGCCTGAGACAGAAAAACTATTCCAGTCTTGCCAGCCCACTTGCTTAATAACACTTGAGGGCTGTTGTGGGAGTCATCGAAAGGAGCAGGGGCTTAAGGTTTAGGACCAGAAGCCATTTTATTGAGCATCAGACCAAACTTATATATTCTCCGAGTATGTGAGCATACACTGTCCACACGCTCCCTCCCCCTGCCTCCAGCCAATTCCTTGACTATTGCTATCTGGGTCCAATCCTGCTAACGAACAACAGGTAAACAACCAGAGATTGGTGCATCCAGCCTGTGTTTTAGGTTTCTCTATCTGCTAATCTGTTATTCCTAACTTTCACAGTTTCTCACTCCTAACTTTCACCGTTCCCACAGCTTCCCACAGTTTCTCATGGTTTCTCAGTTTCCCACAGGCTGAGATAAACTATATATGCAATATTAATTTACTAACTAAAATGAACACAAAATCTGTTGAATTGCTGTCATGAAATACACTAGGTTGCCTCTTCTGCCTTCTGATATTTAGATTTAATATTTGTTCATTTGTAATTTTTAGTTAAGCTTGATTTCTACGCTCGTTTAATATAAAATGCTTTTAAAAATCTTTCATTTTTAAATGATTTTACTTCAAGAAAGAAAATAAAAGAAAACCTGGGTTTATTCAGATACCTCTTCTTTGCAACCTCTAAGAGGTACTAGGGGTGCTTAGAATCATAAAGCTAACTCAGGCTTAATCCTCAATTTATGATTTGCATCATGCCTCAGGCAATATGAAATGACACCCAAACTAAAAGGAAGCTATATGGAGCCTGAAATATTAAATACTCACTGTAGAAAGACAGAAATAGTTGCGTTTGTACCATGATTCTTGAGATCATACTGAAAGTAGTATGAAGTAAAGCAATAGAACTTCAGGGTAGATCATAGGCAAAAAAATAGCAGTAATTAATAAAAACTGCAATGCATTTTTGCTTAATTTTCTGTGTCAGTTTAAAATCATTGGGGTTATCCCTTATTGCACCAGCTAGAAAGGGTTTATAAATTGTAGGATCCAAAGTTTCCTACCTGAGCTAAATTTTCACTGCTAAGATAGTGGTGGTAATAAAGGCCCCAAGAAATAAAAAAATACAGAAGGTGGAAAACTGAAAGCCTCTTTTTTGAGCATCCTTTTCTCAACCTGCCTAACCAATGAAAGACATGCATGATTGTTTAGCCATATTCTACAAATTGATTTTAGAAGACATTTCTATAAATATCATTTGGGACACTATAGGTATGACCTAATTTCTACTAAAGCAAATTTCTTTGGGAGTTGTGGATTAGTACACTCTACCCTGAAAGGATATCTGCAAAAGTAGATGCAAGTGTCTATCGATTGAAATGTCTAGCTATGCCTACAGGGTAACATTTTACACGCTACTGACTCATGATGTATATAGTTAATTTTATTATAAATAATTCAGAGTTGATAATTCAGAAGTGGGGAAAGGTATATAGCACTATTTAATCTAGTTGTATTAATGACATTAAGCTGATGACAAATGTAAGGATCTGCATTTGCGTAAGCTGACCCTGGAGGAAAAAACTTGGTGATTTAATAAACAAAAGCTAGTTTTAATCGAACATATCCAGGAAAAATAAAAGGGCTGAGTGTGGCCTATTTTATGTGACCTTTAAAAACTGTTATTTTCTAGATGCAGTCAATCTGACATTAGGTTTTATAATAGAAGTCCCATTTATTCCACTTCAAGGCATGTACAAATGTAAGCCAGTTTCTGTAAAGCAAAAAGAACATCTCAACAACATTTAAATGTGACTTTGCAACGTCCAGGTTAAACCTGAAAACATTAATAAAACCACTTTGCTGAAGGAAGAAATAGGTAAGCCTTGGAAATGTCAGGTATAACAAGGAAGCAAAAATTATTTGCTATATATATTCTGCCATATATATTTTGTGCTGTAAATTTGCCAGTGCCATTCTAATATACTACCTCTCACACAGAGAGCATGGCTTCATTGATTTTTTTTTTTTTCCCTTGTTGTGATTAATGAATGTGACCTATTTGGATATCAAAAGAATGAGGAACAATCACTTCAGGTCTACAGTGAAGAAAACAAGCCAAGACTGATCCAGCCTCAGGACCCTCCAATAAATAATACAGTGCTAATCTTCACTGTGTTTTTGCAGAGGTGGAGGTCACATTCATTATTTATTTTGATGAGAAGACATATCTTATTAGACCAAGGGTTTATTTTTATTGCTGAAGTGAAGCAAAGTTTAAAAAAAAAAAAAAGTTCTTAGCTTTGAGAAGCAAGCAAATACATAACACTAACAGCTTGTCTCCATGACAATATCTAGCTCAAGTTACTATCCTTAAGTTATGGTGTCTAACAGAGTGACCATATGGCAAAAAATACTTGAACTGTACATGCGCAGAGAGATTGAGTTTTGCAGAATGCCTGCATGAATTATGCTGCAGTTTCCATACAACGTTATTTCAACTATCAGCATCACCTGAACTTCAGCTCAACCTTCTTGATGGGCCACGTAACCAACACAAAAGCACCCCTGAACCCATACTAGAGACTTCTGTGAGTAGAGTTCAGCTATAAGCAAGATTTCAGTTATTATATTAGATAATTACCTATATCCTGCAAAGAAGATAGGCTCTGGATAGAGCCTGTCTGTAAGTGCCCCCAAAATATTATTTATAATTTATTTTACTAGCTGAGTTTGAGCAGCCATTTCTTACATTCATGTGCAGAGGTATTCTGTCAGCAACAAAAGGAAAGAAGTTACTTTCTCCCTCTCATCCTCTCACAGAAAGGTCAAGGCAGGGTGTCCCTCAGGTCTGAAAAAGGCAGCAGAACAAGCAATATAAATCCTGAAAAATATTACCACCTGCCACATTTCAAATAAAAGTGCTTAAAGTCGGATACCTGATTGCAATTTTAGATATTAACAGGAGCTTCAGAAGTCTAAATTTCCAAATTTTAAAATAATTTAGATGTTTTAATACTTACTAAATGTGAAATAAAACCATAGAAAGAGTAAATAGCAGCAATGTACTTGAAAAAGAAACCTACCACAAAATGTGTTATAAATGTTAAAACACTGAGATCCTTACGAAATACCAAAGTATTCCGTGTCAGATAAAATTGCATTTCACATCATTTATCATTATTCAGCTGTCACAAACCCTAGGTGCTTTGAATTTCTGTATTTAAGCATGCAAGGTCTTTTCCATTGGCTCACGTTTGGAATACAGGAACGGGCAGGCAAGAACACAATCTCGGCTTGCAGTTGCACTGATCTAACAGTAAAACAGAGCACAAAAAGTGGTCCCTGTGATCCCTTTTGTGCTCCTCAGACCCATCTGCTGTGCCTACGAGCTAGGGTCCTCTCTGGAAGCTACCCGAATATGAAATGCATCCCAGGATATTTCAAAGAATGGTCTTACTTAGGTAAGTAAAAGCATGTAAAGAATAGCATGTCTTTAGGTTTAATTGGCACAACCATGGCAGAAAAAAAAAGAAAGATTTATACTCATAATCAGTAAAAATGAATAGCCACAAGGCTGTTATGCTGCAGAAAGTATTTATAAATGCATACAGTTTAACAGAGCCCCCTGAACAACAGATTATCCTATCAACATTGCACCAGCGGGGCACAGACAACCAACTACTTCCAGCATCAGTATTTTCCTAGGCTTCATATAGATTTCTTTTTAATTAGTCACATTTTAACTTCAAAACCCTGTGAATGAGAGATGAAATCAGATACTTTCTGAAAGTTGAAGAAACTGTAGAAGTTTTGAGGTACTCAAAACTAAAAGTTTGAATGTTTATAAAATATTTATTTGAATCTACTGTCTCTGTAAAACAAATCTCTGTTTTTCTTTTTCACTGAATTTCCTGTATGTCGTTACAGGCCACAAATACCTCAAGGAACTTCTCTTATCTCCACCAGAACCAGACTACTGAAACAACTGAAAGTTCATGAATAAAAGGGAAAAGAAAAATTTCTCTCCTATCATCGTAAACCTCAAACAGAACCATTTTGAGCTTTAAGTAGATGATTCATTAAAGTTCTTAAACCACAAATTCTTTCAACATGAGGCCTACTCCAAGGTACCAGGACTCCTGCATTTCTAAGCTTCAAACTAGCTCTTCTATTAAGAGTATATAGCAGCATAATGAATGAACAATTGAAATAGTGAGGAATATTTATTTATTTTAAAGAAAAAGAAGTTGGTACCTTACTGAAGCCTCTGAGATATTAATCTTCTAAACATGAAAATAATGTGCAAGAAATTTACAAGAAATTGAAATAAAAGTATTGATGTTAAATTTCTTGTGGAATAGAAATTCTGAAACCAAATTGAATCAGAATGCTTTATTTTAATAGCATATCATATCTTCCTTTTAATAGGCCTCAAAGCAACTTTGGTATTGCTACATTCTAATGGTTATATATTTGTGTTTTTAAGATTAAATGTAATACGTGAATACATGAATAAAATACATGAAATTCCTTAAAAATAAATTCCATAAAAATCCTAATTTATTAGAATTTATATATTTTATAGTCAACTAAAAATAAAGGCATCCTTATAAATCCTTATAAAAATAATACTAAAAGTTCAGTTGCCTAATAAAAATTTCATTATGTCAGAAAAAAAAGTTTGTTTAGTATGTAAAGCTACTTTATATAGAAATTTCAGATGCTTAATTAATCTTTTTTTTAAACTGTGGTAAACATTTGGTAAATACATGACAATCATTATAAAGAGTCCTCACATATCAACAAATATAATTTACAACAAATGCGCAAGTTAAATGGTGTTACCACAAATCTTTACAGGTAGTCTATGAAAAAGGGAGGTTTTGAAAAGAGAAGCCATACAAGTAATACAAGTCATAAAAGTAATATCAGAAAAGAGGTACTACATTAAGAAGAGAGTTACTCATTTTGAGCATTATTAGGGTTGTCCAATTCCTGTCTACTTCCAAAATTTTATTTTAAATGCTTCTTGCTTCTGATGGGTAACATTTCTGAGGATTGAATAAATGATCGTTTGGGATTTTGTTTTAATGCTATCAGTAATATGATGAAAAGCTGAAGAATAGAGGTCCCTGTAGCAGTTTTTTTTGCATTATTCTTTTAGAATACAGACCAGTAGAATTAGTAGATTATGGCTATGTTAAGGTAATTTGAGGAAGAAAACTTAGCATACAAGAAGTCTAATGTGTAAAAATGTGGTATCTCTCACAGTACTTTGCAGTCTCTTCAGAAAGAGTTTACATTTGGTCATACATACTTTTAAAATAGTACCTCATTTCAACCTGCAGTTTGACAGATGTAGTACATGACAGATTGCTTTATAAAGGACACAAAATGTCAGTCTATGAATTTGAAAAATACACTAAAAATATGACTAATATAATGGGAATCATTATTTACAAAAGCACATAAACAACAGATCTGAAATTACACCAAAAAACAAATCTTGGTCATAGTCTGAAAATGCCACTGTAAAGTAACTATAACAATTTCTTTTTATTCTAATTAAAAACTCCTTCTACCCCTATTCCTCCTACCCCTCAAGTTTTTCTTCCTTTATGTAATCATTGGCATGTAAGAGAACTGCAAGATGTGCGACCCTCCCCCGAATTTCTGGCCATGCCAATATGATAGTCCCTCTCCAACCCATCAGCTTTTGTCACTGCTCTCCCTGCAATGGGACTCCTGAGCATCAATCTGTCCCCGTGCTCTTTGTCCTGACTCATTTGTGCTACACACTACCTGCTTAACTAGCCTCATCCTGCTTTTCTCTGATGGGTCACAGCAAACACCTCTCATGGGAAGCTTGTCTACAGTCCAGCAAGCTCTGTGTTAGGTTTCTTATTGCTGAGGGTACACCGTGACAGCCCATCATGTCCTGATACAGATCTCTATTTGTCTCTTTGCAATTGTCTCTTTAACTTTCTATTATTTTCTAGCTGATCAGATGAAGGAGCCTTGCTCTCAAATTCCCGTTTGGCTATAAATCACTTAAGTGAAATTCTCTGCAGCAAAACTTAAGTACAGGATGTCTGTTTGCCAAGACTGACTTCAGTTTCCTACTGCAGTTCATCCTTAAATTGGAGTCTTCATCTCAGAGGTTGTATGAGGTAGAGATCTGATGTTGAAGACTACAAATAAACACCTTTTCCACAATTAGCGCTACTTCTGTAGCCTAATTGTGGAATTGGCTATTCATCCTTGGACTTGACCATATACCTACTGATTTGTCCCAGGAATATTTCCATTCTATTACATATTTTTATTTAGGATATCAACACTTTTCCTAGCTAACATTGTTGCAAGACCTTAATTTAGAAGAATATTTAAGCTCACTATCAAGAGAACCAAGAGTGCTCCTTGGTAGCAGGATCAGTCCTCTCTGCACTTATTCCCTCATTCCTTGCAGTCTGCCCTACACAGGACTATGAACAGAGCTGCCAGGTTTGTCTGCTGCCCTCCACCACAGATGCAAATGTACATCCAAAAACTTGCTTGTGGTTTGAGCTACAGAGCATGGTTATGCTGGGTTCCCAAAAGTGCTTTCCTTAAAAGCTTGGCCACTCACTGTGCACTTTATTGGGTTATATCCTACTTTCAGAGGGCTCACTAATTTAGTTTGTATCCCTGAATTCAGCAGTCACCTTCTAATTGTGCTTTCTTATGGCATATTAACTACAGGTCCAATGTGTATAAACACAAAAGCAAGAGAATTTTGCCTGCTCTCAGGAGCACCTCACCTAGCTTTTACTGTCTGACTCATCTTCCTACTGTATCTTGGCAACTTTACTAGCAGTGAAAGCATACTTGCTACTGCAGACTGGCGTTAGCATTACCCATTCCCTGACATTACAGACTATGTTTCAATGCTGTGCTCGGTGTCTTGGTTTTTCTCTTCTTTGCTGTACTGTGATGTCCCTTGCTCTTTCCAAGATGTGTGACAATGCCTCTTCTTTTCAGGCCTGATAATTTCTTCTTTTTAGTTTATAAGATTATTGTGACTCATGGATTGCACACAGATTTTGCTTTGTCTTCCACTTTCTTTGTGGATCTATTTCTGTGAAACGCTGTCCTTTTACTCTACAAAAAGCCTGCGCCCACAGAAACTGTTTTTTCTCGTCTTTCCCGCTGAGGATATTCAGTGTTGTACTGAAATCAAGTGTACAGCCTGTTCTGCCCTACTGTGCAACATCAAGCAATACTTACATTTGTCAACTGTAAAAATATATATATATATTATTTCCTATTTCCTTAAGCACATTTGCCTGTTGTCTTTCTAGTAGTTTCAGGATACAGTGGCCCTACCACAGTTTGTTTCCAATCTCATGTTTCTACTTTATCTGTCACTGAAGCTGACTCGCCAGTCCAGCTGGAAGCAAAATGGTTATTAATCAAAAGCATAACTTACATAGGACAGCTAAGTGATTGGCAGCCACTGAGGAGGACACATACTGAAGCAAAGTGCGAGTCTGTGAACTTAAAGCAAATATTCTCTTCACTCTATCTCCTCAACTGTCACACATACTCTGGCTTATTTTTATTCTGCCTTGAACAAAAATAAAACTCTGGGACAAAACTCATTTCTTTTGGGATGTTTAACAGATTTATTTTCCATTCCCCTTACGCTGCTGTTAAATGACAGATTTTTCTTATTTCCTACAATATAGGTTGCAATTTTATGCTTTCACTCTGTATCAGTCTGTTCCTATCTAGGCCTTATATTGGAAGGCTCAATCTCCCGTCTCATGCATTAGTAATATGTAACAGCATCTTAGCTATGTGAATTAGCTATGTGTTAGTATTACATGTTTTCTCCTGCTTTTGGTTTCAAGCTAAAAAAAAAAAAAAAGCCAGCATCATTCTGCAGTATTGAGTTGTGAGCCCACGGGATGGTACAGACTGTCAATGGCAATATAAACATTAGGACAAGCATTAGCTGAGGGAAAGTGCATTTAACAGTGATTTTTTAAGGTAACATGCATTTTAAGAATGACCGTCTGTAGCCATTTTCTCTACATCTAGTATTAGTTTTCAACACATGAATACCCTGTTCATTATTCTAGAGAGCTATTGCATACAAAAGCGTACTTTTTTTCTTGTGAGATAACACAATAACCTCCCTATGTTTTTCCTTTCTGTGTTTTATATTTAAATCACATTTAAAGCAAAATAAAGGCTATGTTAAAGCAGAAATATGTAATATGTTTAAGAAAAATGTATCCTCACTTTTTATTCATGGATTTATATGCAATTTTAAGTTGCTGTTGAAATTTTGATTCACTTCCATATATAAAGTCAGACCATTCTCTTACTAAACATCTGAAGGGAAAGGATTTACTTGCAGCAATTATACCAGATTTTTCCTCTGCTTTCTGTGCATTTTCTTATTCTAGCTCCTCAAAGTACCTCTGAAGTACATTTTCAGTCCATCCATTCACAATGTTCTTTTTTTATATCCTGTTCCCATGCCCTTTCCTCTTTTCCTTTTCTCTTAATGCACTCCCACAATGAACATAAACATTATATCCAAATAACATCCAGTAAAGGCTCTTAAATTTAGACCAAACAACTCTGTCCAATTGCAATTGTATCCAACGGCAATTGTATCCAGTGGCTGCCAATAAGAAGTTAGTATTTCTTATTACCAAATATAACCATGATCTAGGTGACCTCATAAAACCTGTGATAAATTTAAAAATAGGGCTTGGGTTGTCCATATTTATGTGCCTATGTTTGAGTTCATAGGCTTGAAATTATCAAAATTCCCTCAGAAATTGGTGGAAGGCTTAAAATAGCTATAAGAAAGGCAGTAAACCTGACATGTTTACAAAGTTACACAACTCCAAGACCTGGGACTTAGATAGAAAAGCAATATGGAAAGGCCCACAAAAAGCTGTAAAAGTTGGCAAAGCCACCATTATATTCCAGCCATCCTATTTTTACTAACTTAGCTCTAAAATACAGAAAAATTTTATTAACAGAGAGTAAAATCCTGGAAATGTCTATCCTATATACTCTTAGTCCTGCATTTTGCATCACTGGGACAGTTCTGTGACGGAGACCAAATAGCAGGAACACTATTTACACAACTGCAGAGTGGCAGTGAAATGTAGTTATTTTTATTGCTGTTTGGCAGAATGAGCTAAGCCATAGATGCTTTGAATCTTTCAAGAGGCCTGGTTCTCACTTTGTAGAGCTAATAACCCAGGAAGAGAAAGAAAAATTATAAAAGTGGCAGGAGCGGGAAGATCATTGTAACCAGTATATGGAGATCGGCAGAGTATCATGGCCAAACACCTGGGTGATGGCACCAACACATGGTCGACACAGCCAGAAAAACACGGCTGCCCTAAGGTGTGTGCTTGAGCATCCAAGGCACATCTGGAGCTCTGGAAGTGAGCTTCAGGAAATGGGGCTCAGAGTTGACAATTAGCTTGTGCTGACACTGTGTAATATCCTGACAAGGCCAATACATGTTTTTTGTCATTTTTTCCAGCCAACAATGTTTATCCAGGTGCCATGACCAGGCAAGCCAGCTAAACTCTTTACACAGGGCATCCTGGTGTTTCAAAGCATGTGCCTGAGCACGGGGGCAGATTATTACCAGCCTCTCTTATTTCTAAGAAGGCAGCAAAGGAACATGTTAGGAGCCCTGGAGCAACCCTGCCTTGGACTCACTATTGTTTTATCCCTGTGCAAGTGCTGTGTGCGGGGTGTGTGAGCATGCAAGGGGTGTGCACGTGTGTGTGGTGTCGCTGGAGGGCTGAAGGACACGAGAGAAGTCGCAGTGACTTTACGGGGCTATGAGAACTATTTGTCTATCTGGCTCTTGCACTGCAGAGACAGACCACAAGCAAAGCAAATAAGCCACAGGGCGCTTTCTAGAGGACTACTGACTGTAGAGTAGCACTTTATTCTCTGCCAAGCAATATTCCCTGAAGTGCAATTTTGGTATAACTCCGGACTATTTATCACTTGTCCATGCGACCCTGTCACTCAGCTAGTCCATCTGCCTGGAACTTGCTCGATTAATCACAGCCCTAGAAGTGGCAATAAACTGTCATTCTTTGTAAATCAACCTGCTAAGTATACATATTTTTCTTTCTTCAAATATTCCCAATCTAATGTCCAGAACAAGTAATAGTCATTGCTGGGTCACCCAACTATTTTATTGACATTACAATGTCATAGCTGAATATAAGCAACCAACCATGATCATTCTGGGAAAACCTTTTTGACTACCATCTGACTTCTATTTCTGGAAAAAACACATTTAGAAAATAAAGAAATTGTCTTGCTTTTTTTTTTTTAATATATCTCATGTTAAGCACTCAGATTATGCTCTGCTTAATATGATGAAGACTGCCCTTTACTCTGTTCATTCACACAACTTTGTAATATTAATTGCAGAACTGTTTATTCCTGAAAAGCAAAAGATACTGACTTTATGGTTCCTCTTGTAGCTCCCTTGAGACTGTTAGGAGCAAAAGTAACTGCATAACAGAGGTAAGATCCCTCTGCTACACCCTTTCCTGCGCACATAGGACAAAGAAGTGGTACTTTTTGCACACTATAAATGCATTTAATACTCATCCCCTTTAATCCTGTAAGATTATAGAGTTAGCACTTGGTGTCATTACATTCATTATGCATAGTACTAAGAGGCCTTAAAAAACAGTGATAAATGTTATTTTTACAAAAAGAATAAATAGCTATTAATCTTCTTTCGTTCCCCCCCCCCCAGCAGCCCCAGCATTTATTGCACCAGGTAACAGTAAAATAAGTGGGAGCTCTTAAAAGTGAAAATAACTAACAATCTAAGTGCATCATTATTTTCAAGAGACAAGGAACATCTTGTAATCACACACTAAACCCTGTTAAATCAGTCAGCTCTCTCCAACATGCTCCTCTCAAACTTTAGGTTTCCTTTCAATTGATTTGTCTTCCCTTTACACTTCAGTGATTATTGATCCTTTCTTTCTTAGGAAGCACAATTATAAAACAATTATCTACTCTTTCAGTATTTCCCTGTCAACTACAACAGCAACAAAAGTAAAATCGCAATGTTATTTCATTAGTGCACTGTTAGATCTTTACCTTTCATACAAGTACAACCTGTAATATGAGAAAAATGTGTACTTTTTTCCATGCTGCTGGATATAATGTGAATATAAATATATATGTGTGTATACATGATAAATATATTATGCATGTGGCATACGTTTATGTAAAAATATGTATACAGATGATATATGGCAGCAATGTATGTAGCTCTACTAACAGTAACGCCAAGTTTATATACATGCCATAAGCTCATAAGCTCTTAATCAGAATTCTACCTGCCACTGTCGTCACACTTGCCTCAGCAGAGTTTGACCACCAAATACACCATGTCTATGTAGAAATGGAGTACTAGCTTGATTCCACTCACAATTTAATCCATACAACTCTTTTCCCCCCTCTTGGTTCATTTTTTCTTTCAGAAACCTTTTAAATGAATGCACAGAATGAATCTTCTGAGGATGTGCATACCTCTTAAAACATCGCGCTCTCTCTCTCAAAAAAAAAAAAAAAAAAAAAAGACACAAAGAATAAATACTTTGCAAGAAAAATCCTTGTCTCCCACAAAGTCAATAGGAATTTGATATTATTCTCATAATAATCTCCAGGATTTCACTTAACTTTCCTTGTCATCTTGTGGCTGACATCAATTAAATGGTAGTTTGCATGTCCCAGTCATTAGATGAGAAGGATTTGGAAGAGAATTTGATATGCAGGCAACCGTATGGCAAAGATACCAGAAAGTAACCTCACAGACAGCAGAAACATAAAAATTGTGGTTCATATGGATTTGAGTTCTTCATAAGCATTTTTCCTATCACCTTAATGTAGCAGATTTTATATTTTTATCTAAAACAGCAAAAGTACAGTTTATTAACATTTTTCTCATATGTTTGCCACACCAAAATATATCTAAGTTCAAGTTTCATTTGTGTGAAATGAATGCTTCTGCTCCTGCACTGAAACCATACACATCTTGTCATCACCAGGCAGCAATATTATACCAGTCCTGGTACGGTTTTACCTGGGAAGTTTAAAAATGTTTTTAAATGATCCAAAAAATAAAGTCAGATATATTTTAGTGAAATATCTACACTTTTAAAAAGAAGACTCTATTCAACTCTCTATGAATACTTTTCATGACAAAATTCTAAATAAACTCAGGCAATACTCACACAAGAACAGTTTTATTTCTTAAGTTATAAAAAACTTTAGACACTTTTACTAGAGAAAATATGGAATGTATTATATATCTGACATTTCAGAGAACATCAGGTGTATTAAGTTGTTATGATTTTGTTTTTGTTTACATATCAAGTATTTGATTTACTTTGGAACAAAAAGAGCATGTCGTGCCACCTAGGGGTATTTATAAGCTTGTGAATTTGATTTTTTGACAGATCAAATATTCTGAATTCGGTTTATTTTTCCTAACTGCATTCCTAGGAACAAAACTATGTATTACAGGAGATTTATGCAATTCTCTTAACAGCCTGAGAGTATAGCATATGCTAATTCCAAGAACACAATGAAATTAAGGTCTTCTCTCTGTTTCAGCCAATAGCTCTAAAGCCACTTGCTCTCACAGAAAATTATAGAGCAAGCTATATATAAATGTTCAGAGGAGAAGGGGAGGGGGGACACAACAACAAAAACTCCTGCCTCCAAACTCCCATCTTACCAAGACAGTGGAAAAAAC